>NW_021705757.1:36743-39796 GCF_003719475.1 Trypanosoma rangeli
GTGAGAGGGCATACGCACACACACGCAGCAAGGGAAGAGGACGGAAAGAGGGGAAGGCACAACTCGGGCCCAAGAGTGCAGCACAGCCCACGCAGCGCCAAGCCTCGGAAAAGACAGCAAAAACAAAAACAAAAACAAAAACAAAAACAAAAACAAAAACAAAAAACGCCCTTGATCATTTATAAATTTCACGCGCCCAGTAGAAAAAAAAAAAGTTATTGTCGTCCATAATGTTTTCCTGCAAAACAAAAAAAATTTAAAAAAACTGATTGCTGCGTAGCGTTCTGCGGCTGCACAAAACTGCTTCGTGCGTGCAAAAATTGCCTGCAGGAACGAACGGCTGCCGTGTTTCACGAGCCAAATGTCCACACACACACACACCACACTCCGACTCTGTGGGCCCCGTTGCCTTGTGTTCTTCACCTCACCCGCTCAGTCACTGGCGCAGTCCATGAAAAAGAGCTCACGCCGAGACTGCCAGCGCGTGTGGGCAACCCAAAAGCAAAAGGTGTGGGAAATGTTCTCTCGTGAGAGTACCGTAGCAAGCGTTCAGCGGAGAAGGAAGAATAAAAAAAAATGTCAAAAAACAAAACAAAAAAGAAGAACAAGCTGTGGTGAAATAAGGAAGTCCACCTATACCCCACAAAAAAAAGACTACAACAAACGCGCACACATGGAAAAACAACAATAAAAAACGGGTCCTACACGGACAGCAAATTTATTAAAAAGTATTCACCGTGGATGCCGATCCGCCTTCATTCCTGCGGCTAGCAGTAAGCGAGAAGCGTCAAGAGGCCCAAAAACACAAGCAATAACGACCAGCTCCCGCGCACATGCACCGAACTGTCCCCGAATACGCCCCATGGCGAACCAGCGCCCCTGCCCCAAGACTTCGTGGCAGGGCCAGCAGCATCCTGTGACTCCCCGTTCGCCCCATCTCCATTCATGCCAGCTACTCCATACCCTCGAATTGGTCCAGACGCCACCTCTGAAACGCGCAATCCCATCTTTTCCTGCGTTAACTCACTGCCGCTTTCCGCGCTGGACTCCCCAACCTCCACTCGCTCCTCCGAGGACCTGCCTGCAGGCGGGACGCTGCTGCCCGTGGTAAACTTGGGGCTGCTCACAACCGGCTGCGCCCCTGCAGGTGTCTCGGTGTCGTTGGGCGCGAGGCGCTTTTCGTCCGTGGTTGGCCGCACAGTGAACGCCTCCTCCACTGCCGTCATGCCCTTGTGCAGCTCCTCAATCTCGCTGGCACTCAGCGCGCGGTTGTAAAGCATAGCACTCGCCACCGTCACGTCAATCTCCTTGTGCGCAGTCGGTCCGCCGTACCCGCCCAAGTAGAAGTGCAGGCTGTCGGAAGACCCCTTGCTGGGGTCCACTCTCGTCCCGCCTCCTGGCAGCAGCTTCCCATCCACGTACACAAAGCCGTGGCCGCCTTGAAGCACCAAAGCCACATGGTATCGCCTGTGCGGCTCCCACTTCATCGACGCCAAGTGCGAAATGTACTCGTAACGCGGCATCCAATGCCCGTAGGTGCTGTATGCCAGCCCCAGCAGGCGCCTCCTCGCACCAGAGTCCAGGTTTACACTCAGCAAGGAAATGTCACCGTAGAGCGCCTTGTGAATCATTACAGTGGTCACAAGCGTGAATTCGTTGTTGCTGAACTGGTATGCTGCTTCCTCAGGTTTTTTGCGCACAGACCACAGCGCTCGTGCCCCTGCCCCCTGGAACCTTAAACCACAGGGAACCTTGATCGCCTTCGTTACGGCTGCGGCCTCACGGTGCATGTCGTTTTCCCAGTGACCATCGGTAGCGTTGTCCCCCAAAAACCCCACCAAACCGTCCGTGACGACAGCGGGTTTGCAGGCCTGGTTTGACGAAGGGTATCTCAGGTGTGAGGAAAAGCGGGATCCCAAGAGCTGAGCAGCCGGCATCTCCCATACCGTAACGGCATGCTTTACCTGTTGCAGCTCGGTGGTGAGGTCCTTCAGGAAAACGCTCGTCGAACTGTGCTGGCTTCTCTCGTGCAGGGAAAATAGCCCGTCGCCTGTGTAAAGTAGGGCACTGGAGCCGGCGTTGGAAACAGGGCTGGAGATAGGCCCAACATCGGCGATGTTTTTGCCATCGGTGACCCACAGGTGGAGCTGCGTCGCCCCCATGTACCCCACAGAGGACACCGGCAGCGTAAAGAGCAGCACAGGCGTATTGCCAATGGTGGCGGTGACGAAGCCACCCTGGATGCCTTGCTCAGTGTGTGTCTCGGGCCTCCTCCAGAGGCCTGAGAGAGGCCCGGCCACCGGTCGCCAGTTCTCTCCCATGTCACCGGATTCGAACACCTGGCGCTTGCCGTTGTCACACCGAGCTACCAGGAGGAGTTTTCCCTCCCACTCAAGCGCCGCGGGGTCGGAGCAGCCCCTTGCAGGCACACTCTTCGAAACGCCCCAAGTGACGCCATCGTCCTTCGAGTAGATAACCAGGGAGATGGGGTTTCCATCTTTGGTCGCGGCCTGCACAGGGAAGACAACCGTTTTGTCCTTCATCAGAACCCCTGCGCCGCCGCCGCCGCCAAGGAAGCGGTGCAAGGACTTGGCGTTGGGCTTCGCCATCAGCATGTCCTTTAGCGGAACAGGGCGCCCCCACTCAATCTCCTTCTTACCGTCTGTCTTCTGCAGCTCGCCGACCGTCAGCAGAAGCTCCCCAATCTCACCCGCCCTTTCCGGGAAGCCCCTTGAAATCGAGTAGTTGTAGGCCCCGGCAAGTACAAAAATCTTATGGTCCTTGACGATCATCGTTGGGCGTTCAACCCGCACTGCACCTCTCAGTCCTCCGTGGGGGACGGCGATTCGCCCCACCGCCTCCTCACCGCGGGCGGTTATCGCCGCTGCCACCCACTCCCGCGCCTCACCCTTCTCCAAGGTCCGCGCCACAACGTCCGAAGGAATGAAGCCGGAGCCGTACCCCAGAGAGGCCTGCGCAACGGCCACCAACAATCCATCCACCTCAACCAGTGAAGGAGCGTGGAACCCAACACCCGCAGTTGCAAAAATAGT
>NW_021705757.1:39821-41415 GCF_003719475.1 Trypanosoma rangeli
ACAGGGAAGACAACCGTTTTGTCCTTCATCAGAACCCCTGCGCCGCCGCCGCCGCCAAGGAAGCGGTGCAAGGACTTGGCGTTGGGCTTCGCCATCAGCATGTCCTTTAGCGGAACAGGGCGCCCCCACTCAATCTCCTTCTTACCGTCTGTCTTCTGCAGCTCGCCGACCGTCAGCAGAAGCTCCCCAATCTCACCCGCCCTTTCCGGGAAGCCCCTTGAAATCGAGTAGTTGTAGGCCCCGGCAAGTACAAAAATCTTATGGTCCTTGACGATCATCGTTGGGCGTTCAACCCGCACTGCACCTCTCAGTCCTCCGTGGGGGACGGCGATTCGCCCCACCGCCTCCTCACCGCGGGCGGTTATCGCCGCTGCCACCCACTCCCGCGCCTCACCCTTCTCCAAGGTCCGCGCCACAACGTCCGAAGGAATGAAGCCGGAGCCGTACCCCAGAGAGGCCTGCGCAACGGCCACCAACAATCCATCCACCTCAACCAGTGAAGGAGCGTGGAACCCAACACCCGCAGTTGCAAAAATAGTATTCCTCTTAAACTTGTAGGGCACCTTCGTCTTGTGTTCCTCAAACATCACGCGTGTATCAGGCTGCGACCCCTCAGCGTGCACAACCTCACTGCTGCCGCACACCAACAGCACGCAGAGGAGCAGCAGCACCGCAGAAGAAAACATATGCCGGCACATCTTGGGCATGTGTCGCTGCTCACTCTCTCCCTTCCCTCCTTGTGGTGAATCCGCTCAGGCTGCAACGGTTGTGTGTATGTATGTATGTTGCTGGTGGTGACTGCAGAACCCTCAAAGCACACAATAGCGAGTAGTGTTTAGTCTCTTTCCTTTCATATATATATATATATATATATATATGTGGACGAAAGAAGCAAGGCGAAGGAAACAGGGCAAAATAAAAGGCAACGGCCCAAAGAACAGCACTCCCACACGCCTCGCAGGAGACTCACGCCGCAAGTGCCTGCGTCCTCCACGAGGTAGAAAAAGTCAAACGAAAAGAGAACAAGGCACAAGTGCCTGGCCAGAGCGCCCCCAAGCGTGAACGGCGCAAATCATAGCAAAAGTCCAAAATGGAGGCCGCACCGACGAACGCGTGGATCGCACGATCACGCACTCTCAGCCTCCCCCTGTGCCCTGACAGCAAAAAGAAACGGCAGCAGTAAAAATACGTGGCGCTGCAAGCAACGGCTACAAAAGGAGCATCCACGCCCACAGCAATACACGTATCATGGACGTGCGTGGCCGTGACTACCTGCGAATGCAGAACAGAAAAAAAAAAGAGTGAAAAGAAGAAAGGCATGTGAGAGGGCATACGCACACACACGCAGCAAGGGAAGAGGACGGAAAGAGGGGAAGGCACAACTCGGGCCCAAGAGTGCAGCACAGCCCACGCAGCGCCAAGCCTCGGAAAAGACAGCAAAAACAAAACAAAAACAAAAACAAAAACAAAAACAAAAACAAAAAACGACCCTTAGAATACAATTTAATAAAATTTACAACGACGACCCAAGTAAGAAAAAAAAAAAAAACGTTATTAAGTACGTACCAATAAATAGTTTTACCTAGACAAAAAC
>NW_021705757.1:41440-64160 GCF_003719475.1 Trypanosoma rangeli
CAACGGTTGTGTGTGTATGTATGTTGCTGGTGGTGACTGCAGAACCCTCAAAGCACACAATAGCGAGTAGTGTTTAGTCTCTTCCTTTCATATATATATATATATATATATAATATGTGGACGAAAGAAGCAAGGCGAAGGAAACAGGGCAAAATAAAAGGCAACGGCCCAAAGAACAGCACTCCCACACGCCTCGCAGGAGACTCACGCCGCAAGTGCCTGCGTCCTCCACGAGGTAGAAAAAGTCAAACGAAAAGAGAACAAGGCACAAGTGCCCGGCCACAGCGCCCCCAAGCGTGAACGGCGCAAATCATAGCAAAAGTCCAAAATGGAGGCCGCACCGACGAACGCGTGGATCGCACGATCACGCACTCGCAGCCGCCCACGAGAAACGGCAGCTGCACACAAGGCGGCCGTGGCAGCGATTGTTGTGCGCAGCCCGAAGAAACACCCACACGCACACGCAAACAAAGAGGCACACACATGCATATGTATATAATATATATATATATATATATATATACATTACATACCTATAGGCAACTATGCCCAACTCGGCAGTGGCTACGAAGGGACAGGTCGCCCGTCGTCTCCGCATGGTTCGATTCCGACTTGTTCACAACGGCAGCTGCATCCGTACACCGGGCACTTGTGGTGAGTCAAAAACCACTCCTGCAGGTGATTTGCGTGACCACCGTGCCGACATGCAGTGCACCATGCTAGACTGTCTAGGGCACACTGCCACCGCAAGGAGACGAGCGAGGAGCACACAGAACAGTGACGGTGATCAGAAGAAAGTAAAGGGTATGAAATAAGATGCTGCTCTGGTGTGGCAGCACTAGCATCTGCGGCAGGTAACGAGCCAGAGAGAGACGGTTGGAAAGAAGGTCGCGAGTGGAACGGCGCCTGTGGCTGCCCCATTGGTTCTTGCCGCTGCTCTTGCTGGGTAGTTGGCATTGATAGATGCGAAAGGTACAGCTCGTGCAACTTACGACAAGCCAAGTCAAACATGTTGCGCTTGACAAACTCCCCCTCGTCGTTGAGAAAGGCGCGGTAGGCGGCCGCCCACAACTCCCATTGGTAGGCGGCATTGCCCGCTTGTATGGCGCCAATCGTCCCGGTCGCACCCAAGCGGCGCCTCAGCATGACATCCAAAGGCAGTGATGTGTTGGTTGCGGCAGGCACTGGCGCCGCAGAACGTGTGCCAATACGTGCAAAGAGGCATGCAGCCAACTGGAAGTCCCCGGTGCAGTCGACGATCCTCTGCATCAGTGGGCAGGTCCTCTCGGAAATCCCTTCTAGCAGCAATAGCTGCTGCAGCATGCTACACTCCGGTGCAAATGCACCACTGAGGATGGAAACAAGCCGTGCCGTGTCGCTCTCGGCGATAACAGCAATGGCAATACGATCCCAAAGTGGCAGTCCGACGTTTGTGTAGATGTTTGCTCGGTCCATGTCGTACAAAAATACAACCTGCATCCACGGGCTCAGCTGCTTCAGGAAGCACTCCCGCACCTCCCTCGCACCGCCGCGGAGCGTGCTGGAAATAACATCTGGGTGCTCCAGAAGTCGTGCGATCGTTGCGTACGCCGGGTTGAGCTGCTGGTGCCGCCGCAAAAGCGTGACGGCACGCGACCGCTGGTTGTGGAGCACCTCTACAGCCACCGCACGCTCCACCTGCTCACACGTCGTGTACACAAACGTCGTGCTTCCCTCACCGGGGGAGGCGGGATCCTCCGGCGGGATCCAGTCGAGCAGGTGTAGTAGCAGCAGCCGTCGCGCGTCGTTTGGTGAGGTGGAGGAGCCACACACAACGGTGATGCCGCGCGGTAGCAAATTCAGCGCCATCAACTTTGTCGTGTTCGGGGCGTTGGCCAGCGAGAGCAGTTCAGCGATGCTGGGAACCGGGCCGCTGCTGCCCACCGCGCCCACCGTCTCCATCACAGTGATGTATTCACACAAGACACGTAGGTCCACGTCCGACGGGTCGTTGCACGCACGCAGCGCCTGCACGTTGGCAGAGGCAGGAACGCCGAAGCCGGTCGCCAGGCCGCCTTTTCATGCGCTGCTCCACGTCTGACGGGTCCGACTTGCCGCCCGCCAAAAACACCGACGCACAAACACCAACGGCAAAGCGCCCAGTACCTAAAATGGTGAACTTAGCGTCTTCAACCAGTGGAACGGCCGTGATTTCGCCGGCGTAGTTCACACCAATAAGGCGGGAAAAAGCACCCACGCCCTGCCGGATGCCAGCCTCCTCATCTGCAGCCTCAAGGAAGCAGACATCCGCATGGCTAGCGCTACCACATCCACTATAACCTTCCCGCCCACGACGATGGCGACCGCCAGCCCCGCACTGGGCTCTTGTCCTTCTTGCGGCAGCCTTACCGTCACGCGGGGGATGTTCTTTGTTTCGTGTTCCGGGGAAACGCAGCATGCGTTCCGCCAGCATGTGTTCCCGTAACAATGCCCCACGCGTGGTGTGCGACGGCAAGGCATTGATCCACGGTGTTATCTCCGGCATGGCATGCATCGCGGCGGAAATGAACTCAATGTTGACAAGTGAATGCAGCGGCAGCTGCCCCTCCCGTTCCCGGGTGAACGTGTAGACCGGCTGTGGCAGTGCAGCTGACAAAGTTGCGGTGGCGCCCGTGTCTTCCTGCGGCGGCGTCTCGAGTACTTTTTCCACCTTTGCGAGGTGCAGAACATGCACAGTGCCTTCCTCTAGGTTGCAGATCGCCAGTTGCTCATCAGCACTAAACTTCCACGAGCAGCTGTAGTACACGTCCTGGCGCGGAACTTTATGGAACGTGCGCTTTTCGGCAGCAAGGGAAAGCGTGCCGCCAGCTGTCCACTCAAAGACGTGCAGCACACACGCATCTGGTCGCATGCCCTTCCCTGTCGAGCGTCCGAAGGAAAGACAAGCTAGGATAGGCAAGAAGGGATGGCAGGCAAGAAAACTGCAGCCGACGTGCATGACAGAATACAGCGGAGCCCCCGGCTGCTCTGTGGAGAACACGTAGATAGCACGCTCCGCCCCAGCCACCACGAATCCAGTCGCCAAAAACCAGTCACTCGTTAGGAAGGCGCCCGTCTCGTGCAAGGCACACGAAAGCTGCAGACGGATTCGCACACCCTCTCCATCCCCGTTGTCGTGGGTTCTCCGGGTACCGCCTCGCCGCGCAAAATTGTTATGCATCCATATGCTCGACGGCAAAGTGGGATCGGCCGCAAGCGTAGCAGCAGACTCCACCTCTGCACATAATGCGACTCTGCTTTGCTGCTCCACACGACTCTTTCCCTTCAGAAAGCACTCATCCACCGTTGCCTCTGCGGCGGTGTCTGCACACCCCTTGACAGTCTCTGGTTGATGTTTGGGGTCGGCGATGGTCACGTGATACCACTCAACTCGGCCAGACATGAGGCCGACGAAGACAAGTGGTTTGTCACGCATCCATGTTATGGTCCCTACGCCGTAATCCAACCCCGCGGATTGCTCCAACGAGAGCGGCGAGGGGAAGGAAGGTCCTATTGTACTTGTGGAGGACTGCGATCGTAGACGTGACACAGCACGGTGATCGCCCTGTCTTGCCGCTGCTGCCGCTGCCGCGGGGCGTGTACACAACGATGCGGGACTTCTTCCAGGCAAGTAGACGACGCCAGAGGTAGGCATGACTACCACGGCCAGCACGCCCGTGCTCGCCCCCACAATCGCCATGTCAAACCCATACAAGGAGCGATTCGCCATACTGAAGCACTGCGGCGCCGCGCCAAAGTCATGAGGGAGCGTCACCCTGTGCTGCGCACACACACGCAACGCACCCTTGTCGTTAACGGAGGCAGCAGGGGAGTCACCACCACTGCTACTACCTACCCCCTCTGAATCACTGCACTCCACGGTGAAGTATGTGAGTGTGTGGCCAATGAGCACACCAAACCCGTTATGAGTATCCGGCTGGCATGAGAAGTACTTCATTGCCTCGTCCAGCTCTATCTCGCTTGCCTTATATATATATATATATGTTACACACACAGTAAGTTATTTGTTCCCCTAATCCTTCCCTTTTTCTACCACTCTGCTTCGCTAGTCAGCCGCCAGACCACCAAAGAAGCAAGACAGTCTCCACCATTAAAATGGTGCGGAAAAAAGACAGAAGAGGAAGGTTCGTTTGTATCGGGTGCACATGTGCGCGCATGTGAGAAAAAAAGGCAGGATGCCGGGCCCCAGCAGCAGCAACACTACTATCGCCATATATATATAAATAAATAAATAGAGAGATAGAGACACACAAGGAACATGGGCAAAAACAGACACACATGCATGAAGCAATGGGGAGGGGAAAGAGGAGAAAGGCAAAAGAGGTGTAGCCGCCAAGTCGATATCAAATACAGCAAGAAGAAACTGTTCATGGGGGCAAGGAAGGACAGTAGCAACGGCAGGGGCAGTCTTCTGCCGGACACGTTTTGTGCTTGGCAAACCAGTCACGCAGGTGCGACCAGTGCCCCCCATGCAGACATACAGTGCACCAGGTGTACGACGTCGCGACGTCGTAGCCACTCGCTAGCGCAAACATTTTCTCCCCGCAGACGGCGCACATCGGAGTTAGGCAGTTCGGACTGCCACACAAGGACTGTTGACGACGCCCTATTGTTGTTGCCCCCACCGCCAACTCCATCGGTGACGTTGCAACGATCTGCCCGCACTTGCAGCGCAGCTCAACATTCCGTTCATCCGTTCGCTTCGGCTCCACCTTCGCCTCCGCTGCGGCGCCGCCCGCAAGCCCGCTGAATGGCACCCCCATCATTCCAACGGTCAGTGGAGAAAACCCGTCCAGCCGGCCGAGGGGCGGCGGCGGGGGAGCAACAGTGCCATGTTTTACTGACAACTCATCCCGCTGTTCCCGCAGACGTGCCAGTTTTTTGCAGCTGAGATCGTGGAGACTCCGCAGAATGGCGTGACCTTCCGCGTTGAGTTGGCTGCGGTACGCATCGTTCCAGAAACACCAGGACGCGCTTTTGCCATGGCCGTAAAGCGCAGCATACACCACGGGGGTCTGCACATCACTCGTCTCGTCCACGTACCGTTGAAGGGAAGGGCAGTTTCCTCCCAGTCCCTCAACGATGGCCGCCAAGAGCAGCGAGCAACCCCCCGCCCCATTCGTTTCAAATTGCTGTTGCTGCATCTCCTGCAGTATCTCGCTGAGAGCCTGGAATTGCTTGTGAGAAGGGGCAGTGGGGGCGGGATCCAGCAGCAGGAGAGTGGCAAGGGCAATGCGGTCCGACAACGGAATCTGCGGGAACCACCGTGTCAACGAGGCAAAACACTCACGACGCATGGAAAGTGGAAAGCGATACAGGTCGCTGATGCCACCGTTCTCGTTGCTGCCGCCCCCACGCGCGCTGCAGTCCTTTTCCCTTTGCTCCTGGTCGGCCGAGGGTGCAATGGGCGTACGAAAGGTCCCCAGAAAGAAAAAGCAAACTCCCATCCAAAAACTGCATTCAGAGACGTCAAGTGTCAACGTCGGTGGAATTCCGTTGTGGCTCGCCGCCGCTAGCAGCACCAGTGCAAAGGTCGAGTAGAGAGGGTGGAGGTGGTTGTAGTGCAACAGCAACGCCGAGGCCTCTTTGAGGCGGTACATGCACACCAGAATAGCAACTCGCCGCTCCACCGCCTCCTGCATCGAGACCACCCCGACGTGGTCGACAGGGTCCAAGGAGACGGAAGGAGAAGCGGCGGGCTCGCGTGGAAATGTAGACGAAACCAAACACGTTGCATCCATGACATCATCGCCACTCACATGCGACCACGAATTTGGAGACACCGTCGTGCTCTTCTCGCGCGGTTGCTGCAGCTGTGGCTGCAACCTCGCAAGAAGCACCTCCGACGAAAACTCCTGCCGGCCTGGCGGCTTCGCCGCAGTCCCCACGGACCCACCAATATTATCACCACGAGGCGTGAGCATCAGCTGCTCATCTCGCGGGTCGGTCACCCACCCCATCGCACACAAAATGAGATTGCTCACCTCGATTGCCGCTGCCTCACTCGCACGGCCACTCTGCTCGCGCTCCAGCAGCTCCAGCAGCCCAGGGACGGAATCCGGCACCGGCAGTGCAGCCCTGCCCGGGTGCAGGTATCGCTGCATGTACCAGCCGTAACGAAACAGCACGTACGCCTCACGGTCACATTGCTCCTCCAGTAGTACCGAAAAGACTTTGTCCGACTGTGGCAAAAAACCGGCGCGAAGGCGATCCAGACGGCGCGAAAGACGATCCACACGAGTGGCATCCGCCGACCATGTACCCGCAACAGCAGCCGTGGCAAGAAAGCTCATTCCTGAACCGTTTGATGTTTGGTTTTCCGCAAAATTGTAAAGAGACGAGCCATCCCTTTCCGTCTCGCTGTCACAGTCATAGTTGTTGTGGGCGCTCGCGCCGCCCATGATGTTGTTGTTAAAATTTGTCCTCTCGTGCTCTGCAGGCTTCCCTGCCGGCTGCTGTCCGAGTGGGACTCGTGTGTCTAGAATGAAGACATTAGGCCCTGCGCTGCACAGTGAAAAGTCACCAAGCATCGTTGTCCTGCAACCCACCAATGAAAATGCCTGCAAATACAGCTCCCCCGTCTTTGCATTGAGCAGAATAAGGCAGGGCATGTCGGTGCAACCGCCCACCGCCACATGTTGGGAACGACCGTCGTCAGCCTGGTCACCACCCTGTTTGCCCACCCTGTTTTCTTCAGCCATTGCACCCTCCAAACCTCGAGCGTGGGAGCGGCAGTCCCCCAGCCACGCCACCGCCGCGGCCGGTACACGCGGCTGGAGGTGGAAGCGGTCCTCAAATGACTCGAAGGTGCGCCTTGAGGAGGAGAAAAACGGCGCACAAAAGGAGTGCCCAGAGGTTCTATTGCTTCCCCTCCCCGACAACGGTACCTCGTCGTCGTCTGAGTCCGAACGAACGTCGCCAAACGCATGCACCCGCAACCCACCGCCCCGCGTCGTCGCGACGACGGTGGGAATCTCGAGCATGCACCAGCTCAATGACGTGTACCCAGCGCGGGAGTGCAGCTTCTGACAGACGGGCCTAGAGGTCATGCGAAGGTCCCATAGCTGCACCACATCCCGACGACTTTGACTTCCGGCCGTTGCCACATACGTTCCCGTGTAGTCACAGGCAACAAACTCGGCGTAGCAAATAGAGGAGACACGAGCGCCAGCACCTGATTCGTTTATTGAAGATGCGGGAGAACTGGTAGTCTCAAACGGCATACCAAGATAGCGAATGTCATTATCCGGGGACCGCAGGTCCATCACCTCCACGCAATGTCCATTGCCATCTGAGCGTTCTGCGGCCACCACTGTCGTGTGACTATGCGGCGCCCAATCTAACGATGTCAAAGCACCGTTCAGCTGGCGCTCCCGAACCACACCGAGAGACATCGCCGAGACCGTAACCCACTCCGCATTATTGCGCGTTAAGGCGCTAGTGTACACCGGGAATGTACCGAGTTGAGTTTGAATATCACTACTCCTGTTTGAAACCTCCGCTGCCGCCGCACTCAAGGAATGCAACGTGGAAGGCTTCACCCCGTTACTGCTCTCAATGTCTAGCAGCTGCACGACACCATTGCGCATCCCAATCGCGAGCGCGGCGGCGTTGACTGGGTCCCATCCGGAGGCCACAATATCCGCTCCGTTGTTAAGATACGTGGCGTCGTACGGCGTCCCACTCAACGTCGATGTGGTGTACAGCGCGGACAAGGCGTTCTCTGCGCCGATCCAGGCCCCTACACCTCTGCTGGAATACAAGAACCGTAACGCATCGCCCTGTGCGCAGCTCAAGGACAGACTTAGTGGCGCACCGGCATGGTAGTCTCCCCCGCCACTTCGCCCACCAGTTAGTTTGCGCTGGAGGCTTGACATGTACAGTCGTCCAATGCCCTGTGCCCCATTGCCAGCCACGCTAAAATTCTCAGCATCCTGCAACCGCCATAACGGAACAACACACAACGCGTCAATCGGCCTGCCCCACCCTTTCCTTGTCGTAACGGCTGCGAAGGACGCGTTCAGGCACGTGGAGGCGGTGCGTGCAAACGCTCCGCTCAGTGGTCCCAACGCAGCTCCACCTTCCCACTCATTCCCTGTGGCGTCGAGCTCTGTCTGCAGAGCATCAGCTGCCGCCGTGGTCGCTTCCGCTGTTGCCTTTGTTTCCTGCAGCAGTTGGGACGTCAACGACGAGAAACGGTAAATTCTAATATTGAACTGTGTTGCTGTTGCAAACACGCCTGTGTCTCCCGGTTGTTTGCATAGCAACATCCCACCACCACCAGCCACTTTTCTCCTTTTTTTTCTCTTTTCGTTTTTGTTGCTGCTGCTGTAGCTTCTTCCCTACAGCTCTCTTCTCGAGCCCACCACCACACAAGGTGCAGTGCACGGAGGAACAAACACACAAAGAGAAAAGAGGCACCGGGGAAGAAGCGTCAGACCAAAAACAACAGCACAAAACAAAAACAAACAAAAAAAAACGGAACAAAAGACATGCTGCTACGACGGGCGCAGCCACTTTTTACAGCGGCGGCAGCAGGCGGTTCGTCCAAGAAACACTGTAGCACTGGGAATACATACTAGAGGGAGCAAACACGCAAATAAGTGAGAAAGAGGGCGAGCCTCGCTCGGTGGGCGTTTGAACGACGAATGGTGTGAGAAGGGGCTGCAAGACTAAATGCCAGGCAACGTGGAAGAACGTTTAAAAGACAAACAAGCATACAATAAAAAAAAAAAAAAAAGATAAAAAAGGAAGACAAGACTAGAGTAGAAAAATAAACAAAACAACCAAATGCCTACGAAGAAAAAAGTTCTCACGTCGCTCCCTGGCGTCCCAGCCACACCGCCAGCACCTGAGCACTTTTCGTTTGGAGCCGCATAGCTCAGTCAGTAAGTGTGGGAAATGTGGAGAGGAATATTTAAAAGGTGGAAAAGGGAGGGTTGTATCTGATGAAAGACTCACATTGTCAGCATGCACCCCGATACGATGCAATATGAATATTTTGTGTTTTTGTTGTTCTTATTTTTGTATGCTTGTTTTTGTCTTTTATTCCTGACTATTGTACTGCTTGCCTTTTGTTTTTCTTTATTTCTTTCTTTTTTCTTTTTCGTTTTTTTTTATTTTTATCTCTTATCACCGCTCTTACTATTCTTGCTCCGGTTCCTCGCTTATATATATATATATATATATATCTGTAGGGGGAAGCGCAAAATCAATAACAACAACAAAAAAAAAACACGCACGTAGATGCAGTAAGCCCTATAAAATGTATAAATGCACAGATAAACACAGGTGCATACGCATATACCTGTGAGGGTGTCAAACGCACCGCCACTAACAAGCACCACCGGTAGAACCTACACATTTGTCCAGCTGTCATTGTCAACGGAGGAAGAGGTGCTAGGCGCAGGCGCCGGGTCCATCCGCGACTCCCCAGTGCGTGGCACCGCTACAGGCAATGACGGATCCTGCGTGGCGCCGTCACCCTCGCTCCTGCCAACACCGGCACCGTCGCCGCGAGACGTACAGTCATCGTCCTTCGACGCGGTTTCTACCGGCTTCAGCGGCAGTGAAGATGAGAGTGATACGGCCGGTGGTGGCGTTGCCTCCACAGCCCGACTTGCCACCATCGCCATGGCAGCCTGCAGTTGGTGCCGCTGGTCCTCGCTCAGGCCGCACTGCTCGACCACGCTCAGCACGGCTGCCAGTTTGCGGCGCTCCTCATTAAGTTCCTTTTGTAAAATGTTCACGAGCGACTCCAGCGCGGTGAGTCTATCCTCTTGCTCCCGCCAGTCTGCCTCGGTGCGGGCAACGCCGCCGCCGTTGCCGCGGGACCCGGACACTTCCCCCGCACTGGAACCCTGCGCATCCACCGGCTCCTCCGCGTTCCACCCGACCAGTTCGTCGGTCACCTCCATGAAGCGTTCGGCAAGGCTCTTCTTCTTCGCCTGCTCCTCCCGAGGCGGTTCCGTCTCACGAGCCGCCCTCGCCGCCGCTTCCTCCTCCTCCTTCGCAGCAGCAGCAGAAGCAGCAGCCTCTCGCTTCTGTCGCTCCGCCGCTGTGGAAAGACGCAGCTGCGACAGGCGGAAAAAGTAGTGATCAAAAAACGCATCTTCTGTGATGCGCTGTGAACCAGGGAGTGGGGCCTCGGGGGGCTTGGTCGGTGTGCCGCTCTCCTTTGCGTCTCTGCCCTTTTCCTCCTTCGCCTCCCCCTCCCTTGCCGACGGACCCGGTGCTGTTTTTGCATCTGTCAACCCCTTCTGCCGCGGAGGCTCCTTTGCCTGCACCAACGCGGCGTACTTCTCGGCGACCAGCGGATTCTCGTCTAGCAACCGTTGGCGAGACGTCACAGCGGCCTCGTCACTTCCGCCACCGCCTGTTGGGTCGAGATGGCCCGAACAAGGTGCATTGGCTGAACTGTACGCGCTGCGGCGGGCCCACTCCTCAAACAACGCCTTTTCCTCCAATCCGCGCGGCTCCTCGAGGTAAACCGCGTCGTTGCCCTGCAGCGCAAGAATGGCACTCTCGTCCAGTGGGCACTTCTGCGCAAAAAAGGAGTCCTCGTCACCGGCGATGCAGACACCGTGTCCCGTCATCTCCGCCGCAAGCCGCGACACCATGTTGGCCAGGCCCCTTGTGTCCTCCATGATACTGTTGGTGAAGTCCCCAAAATCCTTCGTAATGTTCTCAAACCACATCGCGGAGCGCCAACACCGTTTCGGGCTTCACACCGTATTATGTTTCCTCTCGCTTTCCGGCTCTCACTCACTCGCTAGCAGACACAGATGCAAACGCAAACGCCTCCCCAAGTTCACGTTCTCTGTATGTTTGTGTGAGTGGAGGAGAATGTCTTCGGATACGCTGAACCAGCCCGTTAGCCTTCACCCACTGTGTTGTCGTTTTTTTTTCACCCCCTTATTTGGTTGTTACCGCACGTGCCTCGTGTTGCGTGCGCAGGCCTGGACCTAACTGCCTCGTGCGATTACTTTTGTTTCTTTTATTTTCTCTGTTTATATAGACTACTATTTTGTTGTTGTTGTTGTTGTTCCACTTCCCTTTTGGCAACCTGTGATACGCACGAAGAGAAAAAAGACAAGAACAACAACCTGAAGCGGCAGCAGCAAAAAAGGGAGGAAGCTCACACACACACACACACACAGAGAGAGAGAGAGGTAAAAAAAAAAAAGACACGGGATTAGCGAAGAATAATAAATTCAGGAAGAAGGAAACAAACAAAAAAAAAATTGCAGCTGTTGGAGTTCACTCGCCCCTGTGACTTCGCCCACCGTCGCCTCCGCTGCGCCTATTCGTTCCTTCTTTTTGTTTGTTTGCATTCGCCCGTTTCCTCCCCTTCCTTCTTTCCCTACTTACCCCCACCTTACCTCTTCCTCCCCACTGGGTTCAGTCGGCGCTTTGGGGCGTGCAGGACCCCTGCAGAGAAACTCCCTAACTTCCCTGCCCTGCCCCCTCCTCACAGCGCGTATACATACGCCTTGGCGCCGCTGCGCTCCAGAAATCCGCGGTTGATGAGTCGCTCAATGATGCTCTTAACCGTCGCCACTGTGACGGGGAACCGCACGAGCGTTGGGAGCGCCGCGACGAGCTCCTCGTGGCTCAAGCATCGCCGCTCCTTCATGAAACTCACCACAGCGGCCTCGATAACGTACGCGTGCTCCTTCAGCACGTCGGTCGCGGCCTGCATACCGTCGGTGTCGGTCCTGTCGACAGCGGCATCCTCGCCGCCCTGTGGGTTTCTGCAAAATGGAATGCGGCAGCGCGCCGCGCTAAACGCAAAGCACGGATTGAACCGCAGCCTGTCAGCCTCAGCCAACGTGGACGACGCCGCAGCTGCAGCAGCTGCAGCTGTATCCACTGCGGCAGTTTCACGCAGCAGAAGGGGAAACTTTGGGTGGCACAGCCCGTAAAGGGCCCCTGTCACGGATGGAAGCGACAGGTCAACGGCGAGCCGCTCGCACAATGCCCCGACCGTCACCGTTTCCACTTGCGATAATGCTGTCGACGGCGTTGTCCGCATCATCTCCTGCAGAGTGAGCAGCATAGCTGCCTGCAAAAGTGTTCCTGTCAGCTGCCGTCGGACGGCTCCCGTAGAACACGTTACCACTGCCGAAGACATTTGGTGCTGCCACACAAGTTTGCGATCGGCGAAGCAGTGACTGTAAAACTCCTGCACGCGGCCGGCGAGGGCCTGCAGTGGCGACGGCAGCAGCACCTCCAGCGCAGACTCTGTCGGCCAGAAGCCGGAAGTCAAGATGTGCAGCCGCACCTCCGTACAGCGGAGTGCAGCGGCGGTGGGCATCGACGTCTCCTCCGCCTCCACCTCCTCCGCCATCATCACTGCCTCCCTCACCCCACTCGATTGTCGGTGCTGCCGCCACCTTCGCCGCTCCTTTTCCTCCTCCGCCTCGTTGTCGACTTGCAGCTCCGGCGACCACGGCGAGGGGGGGGCTCCACAGTTGCCCTCCACCCATGCCTGGTAGCGTTCACTCAACTCCTGCGACACGTTGAAGTCGTTGAGCATTCCCTCAAACTTGGACGTCTCCTCCCCGCAGGTCTTCTTCAACTCTTGCATGAAACTCCGCTCAATGCTGAGGCGCGGGGGGTGATGGTACTGCAGCAGACGGCGCGCAAGGTCACGCCAGTAGAATGCCTCAAAAATGTCCCTCGAAGGGAAGAGGGCGTAAATGCGTCCAATGTACGCCAACACCTCCCCACAAGGAGGTACTCCGGTGGAAGCGTCGCCAGTCGTTGTTGTTGTTATCGTCGTCGTCACCACATCCGTGCGGGGCGAGCTGTCATCACCAGGGGCACCACTACTAGCAGTGCTGCCAGCGGCTGCGAGCAGGACGTCGCTCTCGCCCTCACGCATCATCCAGTCCAGGTAGCGGGCAATCTGCCGTGCAAACTCAGTCTGCTTCTCCTGCACCACCTCTGTCAGGGCGTCGTTCATACGTACCATAAAGAGGGTGGGGTTTTCCGCAAAACACGTCTCAATCACACGCTCCCCTCGACGGATGAGCGCAATCATCGCCTTGACAGCAGCAAACGCCTCCTGCTCCGCAGTGCGCGTGGTAAGCTGTCGCATGATCTTCGCGCCCTCCTGCAGGATGTAGTGGCGGAATATCGCGCCACACCTCTTTCCAAGTTGCACATACATTCCGGAGGCTAGAAACTTCCAGGCGAGGCGAATGCAGTCGTACTTCTCCTCCCTCACAAGCCGCTCAAAGTCGCGGGTGAGGACGTCCACGCCATGTGCAAGCAGCAGCGATGTCTGGGCGATCTCCTCCAGCCTCGGCATTGTGTGGACCTCCAGGCAGGCCTGCACGCGCTGGCGCCCCTCCTGAAGAAAACATCGCACCTGGTGAAAGAAGACCTCCGCACTGTCGCCGTTGTGCCACATCCGCTCCGCCACTGCATTGTAGAATTCCTTCGCGGCGGCCAGCACATCCGGCTCCACGCGCAGGAAGTACACCTCAATAGAGGAGCAGAGATTCGTGAAGAGCTGCATCCCCCCGCGAGCGTTGCTGTCATGTTCAAGCTCCTGACGCAGGGCAGCTAGAAACCCCAGTTGTGCCTGCGACAAAAGCCACGGGTGCTGCAGCAGCGCCTCCTTCATGATCGCAACGGCAAGTCCATCGATCGACCGCACTGCGTGCACCTTGGCGAGATACCAGCGATCCAGGTACACCCACACCTCCTGCAGCTCCGCCACTGCCAAGCGGTAATGAAACCACACATGCGCCAGACGCATAAACGTTAAACTCCCCGCAAGATCAGCGCCGCAGGCGGTAGTGAGGAGATGCAAAACGTGCATCACGTAGGCCTCGAGGGAGTGCTTAAGCTTTTCATAGACGGCGGCACCAGCATCCAGCTCGACGAGGGTTTGCACACTTCTGCAAGCGGCATCGGCAGAGTAGCCACGATTAGCAACATTCATCGGGGGAATGCGTGAACGCAACGACGACACCGACAACGTCGTCGACGACGACGGCAGTGAGGACGGCAACAGAAACGATGGCAATGGCGTGGGGTGCTCAAAAGGTAGGGTGGAGGAGATGACCGCCTCAGAGTGAGCGGCAGCCCGCACAAGCACGGCATCCAGCATCGCCTCCGCAGCAGCCCATGCTTTTTCCTTCGCCGTTTTACACGCCAGCTGATGCATCGCAGGGTCCTGCGTAAGCAACTTCACCGTCATGCGGGGTTTCACGTGCATAATTCCCTCGTCCCACCGGACACCCAATGCTGGTGAGTCGTACAGCGTGTGGGACGTCATAGCAACCGCTGCTCCCGTGCCTTTGGTATCCTTCTTCCCCTACGTATCCCCTTATTGGTCAAAAAATTACTCTTTTCGCCGCTCGCCACCTCCCTCCTGAGTTTGTTGGCTGCGGCCGTGCAAACTGTGAAATGGCTCCTAAACCTTTCCTGCTGTTCCGGAAAGAGAATGACGACGCAAAAGAGGCGCGTTGGATTCACTCCAGCATTGAGTTATGAACGGAAGGGGGTGAAATGCCATTCTCTCTCTCTCTCTCTCTCCCTCCCTGTGGGAGCATGAGAAGAGGGCGGGGATGCAGCGAAGTGAGTGATGGAAACCAAATTGGTGCTCGCTCTCTCGTTCCCTCCCTTCTGCCCTGGGTGTTTTTTTTTTTGCTTGCCATCCTCCCTCTCTCAACCTCGGCGCGTCATTAAAGTGGAAGGAAGAAGGCACACACACGCAAGAAAAAAAAAAGAACGAGTGAGCGGGTGTCACAAGCAACGTAGTCGATGGATGCACGCGAGAGGCAGCGGTGGACGAGGGAACCACCACCCAATTCACGTTGCACCGCAACTTTGGGCGTCATGTGTGAAGCAAACACACACACCATATGGCTCCCCGCTACCGCCGCCGTTGCCTCTTCCTCCTCCTCTGTATGGCTGCTGCTGCTGTCGTCACTGTTGTTGTTGCCGTTTCTGTTAGCTTCCTTCGCCTCTTCCTTCCTCTCGTCTCCTCACGAATTGCTAGAGACAACAGCTACACCTCGTGCTACTCTTCTTTCTTCCTATCCCTATCCCTCTGCAGAGACGCATATACGCATGCCAGTGTGCATAGAAAAGGTCGACGTCGTCGCTGGAGCTGCAGCAAAACGGCTGTTTCCGCCATATTCGTCGTTGCTGGTGTTCTTCCTCCTGCTGCCGCCTCTCAAGAATTCATGTATGATTTCAAAAGGTCCCCGTAGTGTACCGCATCGGCCTCCGGCCGACGCTTCGTCATGGCACCAATAATCACTGGCATGTCATCCGTCAAGGAGAAAATGGTTTCCGCGAGGAAAATAAGCACGTGAAAGTCGGCAAGTTTTTCTAGCAGCGATGCATTGCGCCGTTTTGGGTCATCCATGTAGTTACGCAGGTTGGCCATTGTTGGTGGCTCCATGCCGGGCCGCGACACACGCACGAAAAGGTTTCGCACCACTGGCGACTCAAACTGCTGCACCGCAACGTAGCTAGTGAACCAACGCGTATCGATGTCGTGGCTGGGTGCCCGTGTCACAACACGCGGGTGGCCCTTCTCGTCGGTGTCCTGCTGCGCTACCTCGAGCGGGATGCTGCTGTACACGCACATGGCACTCTCGAGGTCCGCGGTGTTGTCCGACTTCTCCCGCAACACGCCAAGACGATAGAAGTGCACCGCCTGAGGCGACGTCTGCCACGCCTGGCACTCAATGCGGCCCGTCGTGAGACTGGGGCTCATTGTGAGCAGAACACACTCGTCGCCAAAACGCGACTGCTCGCTGGCGCACAGCAGCATCTCGCGGGAACTGAGCACAATCTGTTCCACATCACGTGGCGGATGTGTGCAGACGGCACCCACACGGCGGAGACCCAACAACTCCGCGATGCGGTCCACGTTTCGGAGACGCTTGTCAGGGAGGCAATGAAACGTATACGCGTCCCCGTGCTGCTCAGGCTCGTACACCGCGTGCACCTCAATTGTCATGAGGTTGGCGTCGTACTTGCCGTAGAGAATGCCGTAGCGCTGCAGCGACCAGTCCAGCTGCCGCACAAAGCTCTGAAATAGGTTCAGCGACACGGCATCCGCGCGCACCAGTTGCGTCCGGCTCTCCACCCACCGCACACGTGAGCGATCGATGGCCTCCATGAGCTCCGAGGAGCGGAGGATGTTGGACTGCACAACGGCACCCCCCACAATGGTGTGTCGCTCGCGGTGGTGAAATATGCCAGTCTCCGGGCAAACCTCCTTCTTGTAGGGAAGCTCGTGGCAGTGCGGGCACGGCTCCACACGAGGCTTTTCCGCCTCACTGAGCTGCCTGTACCGTGCCGCCCGCTCACGCCGAAGTTTGTCCAACTCCGACGCTGTTGGCATCCTGCGCCTGCGCGCGTGTATGTGTGAAAGGCAGCTAAAGGAATATATTGCCCTCCTTTAATTTCCTTCTTTCTCTCGCTCCCAGCGTGCGTGTGTGCCTGGGTGCAAACGAGGGTGTGTGTGTGTGTGAGAGAGAGTGTACGTCGTGCACGCTTCCCTCCCCAGCTCCCTTCGCCACTGGCAGACAAAACTCTGCTCGCCGCCGCAGGAACAGGAGTGGTAACCAACAGAACAGAAAATCCAGAGAGAGGAGGGGAGGAAGTGAAGGTCGGAAGAGAGTGTCGCTGGGTGCCTTGCATAAATAAATTTACAAACACCAAAACATTAACGCACTTGAAGTGAAGGAACGTGGCGTGGTCCTCCTCCTCCCCCTCCTCATCCTTGCCGCCACCGCGAGAGAAAGAAAGAAAGAAAGAGTTGCCTCAGAATGCCAAGTAGTGCTCCCCACGCCTGTCAAACGGCTCGGTGCGGCCAAGCAGACGCAGCACCGTCCGGTACGCCCCTGTCACCACCAAGGCACGGGTGTTGGTCGTTATGGTCAACTCACGGGCCCGTTTTCTTCGCTCCGCACCCCAGGTTCGTTGCTGCGCCTCCTGCAGGGCCTGTGGTGGGGGACAAGCAGTATCCTTCACACCACCGCCACTGCTGCTGCTCCCCACGCGCACTTTGATCAAAAAGTCGTCATCGTCGACGTCATCCGCGGCGTCGTCGTTGCCGTCACCGTAGACATCGTCGACTCCACCCTCCGGTGGCGCCGCAGCCATGAAAAAAATGCGCTGCGGCACCAATACCCGCTCCCTCTCCTGCACGTATGCCTGCAACTCCGTCAGGTTCCGGAAACCAAACATGCCGACGCCTTTGCCCGATCCCCGCACCTTCGCATCAGTCTTCCCTCCTGGTGCTTTGCCGGGGGGCGTGTGCGTGATCACCGCAGTCGCGCGGCTGCCGTCCCCCGCGCGTGCCTGCCGCAATTCTTCGCATCGTTTGCACTCTGCCTCAATACGGTGCATCATGGGGCGCACCTTGTGCTCCACCCAGTACGCTTGGTAGGTCGGTGGCCACGCCTCACACACCTCGTCGCACAATAGGAGGTCTTCGCAGAGCTGCCGCATGGTCGTCGTCACATTCGCGTCCTCGGCGCAGGCAATCGTCACCTCGTCTGTGAGGGAGGGTGCGAAGAAGGGTTCTAGCTCCTCCGGGGCAGCGGTGTAGCGTGCGATAAAGAGAGCCAAGGCCCGAGTTGGGCGTCGCGGGTGACGCGCAAAGTGTATCAGTGCGTCCCGGTAGGTGAGTCCGTAGCGGTAGAAAACCCCCATCGCCACCAGAAAAGGACTCGCGTTGCCCTCCTCATCCATCACCCCCACATACTGCACCTCCCGCTCACAGTACCGCAACAGACCCTCTACGCGCCGCTCATGACGTTCTGTGTCTCGCATCGGAGCCACCTCCGCCACCACATCCCCTGCAGGAAGTTGACAGTAACGTGACTCAAACTCCTGCAACCACTCCGGTGTGAGAGCCTTCTGCAATGTTTCCCACAAGTCCTCGTCGAAATTCATGCGGGATCGCAGAGCCTCCTTCTTTCGCAAGATCTCTGCAGGTGTACCGCGTGTTTTTACACCACTACCTGCATACTGGTTGCGCAGCCGCATGCGGTGCGGCAGAGCAATAAAGGGATTCTTCAACCCAATGCTGAAAAGCTCCGCCGCCGCACGAGAGTCTGTGACAAGGAGAACCACCTGGACACATTTTTCTTCGCAGGCTGCATCTGCCTGGGGCGTCGCCGCGGTCTCAATAAAAAACAAACGATCGGGAGGCGGTGGGACCGCGCCGCCGCCGCTGCTGCTGCTGTTGCCGCCGTACGTTGCCTGGAGCTTGCGGCGCACAGTCGGTGTGAGAAGACCATACAGCTCAGTCTGCAGCTGCAGTAATACACTTGGCTGAAGCGGTTGTGGGTGCTCCGCCGGCACCTCCAGCAAAAACTCCGGCCCACTGAAAAGATGCGGCTCCACCATCTCACCGGCTCCTAATGTGTGCCGTTTCCTCGCCTTCTTACTTCGTTTTCGCGCAAAAGTGGGATGTCACAGACAGAGAGAAAAAGACAAACACCACCGCCACCACCACTACTTTTTATTCTTTTGCCAGAAACTCCAGCATGTCACGGCCAAGAAAAACAAAAAAAAAGCAGAAGGGCAGGAGAGAAGTCAGCGTCCGCTGTGGCAAAAATGAGAAACAACTATGGTCACAAAGGAAGTAACAACACAGACACAAAAAGAGAAAGGGGGAGGGGGGGGGGGGGTTATACGGCCTCCCACAGGCATATGGTCTTCGTTCGGCTGCAGCGAGAAGGCTCGGGCAAGGAAGGTGCTGGCTAGCCTGTGCTCACTTCATTCATAGATATGAGTGATGACGGCGCCGTGAACAGTGGGGCCGAGGACAGCACACAACGTCGCACAGCTGCCTGCAGCTTCGCGCTGCGCAGCTTTCCTGTGGCGTCGCTGTTGTACATAAACGGGTCAGCGAGGATTTCCCACAGCCTTGGCAAAGTGAAGAAGGCCCACTGCTGGAGCCGCAGCTGTTCTAGCAAGTAGGTATTTTCCTCAAGGAAGCACTCCATTTTGCTTGGGGGTTTCGCGGGTAGCGAGGTGGGTCCACTGCCCCTCGGTAACTGGTTCTTGGTGGTCGTAGTATCTGTAGCGGGGGTGGCGGGGGCACCACCAGCGGTACCGCTCTCTTCGTTGTAGTTGTCCGCGGCGAGCTGCAGCACCTTCGCCACCATGGACACCAGCAGGGGCAGGGTCGTCTTCGTCCACGCGGCGTCCCCGTCACGGCTCTGTCGCTCCTGCTGCTCCAGCAGCGAGGCTGTCAGGTGCTCCCGCAGGCAGGCCTCTTCCTCAGCCGTGTAGGGCACCGCGGAGGTGATCGTCGGTGCGGGTTCCGCCTTCGCCTCCGCGGCCTCCTCCCGCTCTGCAAAACTTTTCTTCGTCGTGGGTGAGGGCATCCGTTTCCCGCCAGCTACACTTCCTGCACGCGACGAAACGTGGCGACAAAAGATAACGGCCATCAAAACGCAGACGCGCAGTGAAAAAAGAATAATAACAACAAACAGTAGCAAATCAGCGTATTCGGAATACCTCGCTGGAAGGCATAGCAGGGAACTCCCCTTCCTCCTCCCCACACACACGCACACATGCGCACAGAGGAAGGCAAGGTACACTAAGCGACGGTCACTAACGGCATCCACGCAAACGCACGCAACAAGATCGATGTGCCACACTCACGTAAAGCAAAAAGAGCAGTCGGGGCACATATGTAAAAGCTGCCTCGCAGTCCATTAGAGCGGCATGACTGACTTGTAAGACCACTCTCTTCTGTCTCAACTCCCGAGAGGCCGTTGCACGCGCTGTGCCCGTCATTTTTGCTCCGACAGCTCCTCCAGCACGTGCACGGTTTCCGCAAGGTCCTCTTCGATGCTCCGGACCCAATTCGATACATCGCCCATTTCCTTCAGCTCGGTATTGAGCTTCCCAAACAGTGTGGTCCACGCTGACATCTGCATCTGCAGCTGAGCAGAACACGCAGCAACTGCCTTTAATTCCGTCTCAATCTTTTTCTCACGTGCGAACGCGGCGAGCACCTCGGCGTTGGCGCCACTCACCACGGCGTCACAGGCAGCCTGCGTATGCTGCTTCACCTCCTCCCACGCCCGCCGCCCAGCAGCCCGCAGCTCCGCCCAGCGCTCGTTGCGTGCTCGGACAAGACTCGCCAGCTCTGATGCCGTCGTAGTCGCCTGTGACGCCGTGGGCGACAACGAGGGAGCCTCCTGGACGACAGGTGCCTGGCCCCGGCCCTCATGATTGCTCGACAAGGCGGGATCCTGGCTATCTCGCCCAGCCGACGCGGAGCACGATGGCTGCGTCACCGCTTGAGAGCACTCCGCCTTTGTCTCTCCTGCCGCCTTCGCCACTGCGTCCCCTCCAAAGGCATGGCGCTCGCTCTGTCGAGGAGAGCCGCCCGATACGTCGTCGTGCACCCACAGCGCAGAACGCCACCAAAAGAAAAGAAGAAAAAAAAAAGTGTCATGAAACATAAGTCATAAAATACAAAATAAAATAAAAAAAATATGATAACCCGCAGTGGCAGCAGTTATGTGTGTGTGACCCCTCTCCCACACAGACACACACACATAAATGCGTATGGGCGTGGTTACATTCAATGCTTCCTCGTTGTTGTTCGATTAAATGGAGAGAAAAAGAGGGAGAAAGTGAAGAGGAGAACTGTACCGTTGCGTTATGATTCCTTCACCTCAGATGTCCCACGCGGCCCCACCGCCAATGACCTCGCCTCTCGTGTCATGCTCCAACTCACCTGCGGTGCGGTGTGGGGGTCTGCAGTGGGTTAACTAATGGCATGGTTCCCACTACCGGCACGCTATACGGCAGCAGATCGTCCACTAGGTCAATGTGCGACAGTATCATGCGGCGGCAGCACATGCGGTCCAGCTGCAGGGCGTTAAGCGCCTCTGCCTCGGTGTAGTCCTCGCTGAGCAGCTGCTGGTAGGTCTCGTAGAGGTTGCCAATGACCTTCCCGCAGGAGTAGCAACGTACAGGAATGAGCATCAGGCAGAAGCGGCAAGCGACGACGACGACAACAACAACAAAAGCAGTGGTGATATTAACGGTGGCAATGACGGCCCTAACGAGGCAACAGAAAAGAGTGGAAAAGAAAGGCGGCAGGGAGAATTGCATGCATGTACAAAAAAAAAAGCCAGAGAGATAAAGACGATGATATACACACACATAATATATCCCTCTCCAGATTGCTGTAAAAGAAGAGCTGTGCATCTGGAGGGGAAGCGGCCCCCCCGTCCACACCATCGTCCTCCCTCCTTCCCCACACACACATACACGGAGAAACCTATACACGCAGAACGACACCTCTCTGCATGGATTTCAGTTTGTCTTTATTTTTTCTCTCACTTATGCGCTGTAGCTCCACTGTCGTTTGGCTTTCTCACATCTCCCTCTCTACCTCTCTCTCGCTCTCTACTCTATGACCCTCTATCGCCCCCCTACCATCCACCCTGCCCCTCATTAGTAAGCAATGGGCGCCACACCCGCAGCGGTGCCACCGCCCTTTAGAGAAAGTAGTCGGGGGTCTTCTTCGACACCTGTGCCTCGCCTCGTCGCGGAGCAGGATCAAACTGAAAAAAGCACTTATTCATGTGCTCGTCGAGTTCCAGCAGCCCTGCAAGGTTGCCGCAACGGTAGCAATAATTCGGCGCGCTAAATATCGTCACGAGGCGCTCATTATGAGCCCAGCTGTAGCCGTCTGTCACCAACTGATGCGCCCGCGCAATCATCTTTAGTCCGTTGTTGTGGCAAAACTGCTCGGAAATGTCGGCGCCAAAGGTAAAGCCGGCGCCACGTGGGCTGATGCCCCAGCCGTCACGGTCCTCCGGGTCCGACCACAGCAAGTCACACATGGGACCCTCGTGTGGCACCTCCTGCACGCGCTCTAAGCTACGAATGTGCGCCAGACTATCCAGCGTAGGCGAGAGGCCGCCGTGGAGGCAGAAGATCTCGTTTTCCACCACCGCCGCCAGTGGCAGGTAGTCAAAGAGATCGGTCAGCAGTTTCCACACATTAGCGCTGCCATACTTGCGCACACATTCATCATAAAACCCGTATACCTGCGTGATCTGACGAGACTCGTGGTTGCCGCGCAGAATCTGCACCCGCTCCGGGTATCGTATCTTAAAAAGCAACAACAGGGTGACGGTCTCCACACTGTAGTAGCCGCGGTCGACATAATCCCCCATGAACAGGTAATTCGTGTCCGGTGGGAGACCCCCAATCTTCAGCAGCTCCAGCAGGTCATGAAACTGGCCATGGATGTCGCCGCACACGGTGACGGGCGCACGCACGGTGTGAACATTACCCTCCTTCTCCAGCACCTCCTTGGCTTTCTGGCATAACTGCGCCACCTGCGGCTCCCTCATTGGCTTACCCTGCAAAACGTACTGAATCAGCTCATCCACGTTGAAACTGTTCGGCTCCCCCATCGTCCCAGGCGCTGCTGATGCCACCACTGCTGTTCCTGTGGAAGTGGGCGATGTCATCGTCTTATTCACGATTCCCGTGGATGACGCCCGCTCCATGTCTTCTTTCTCTTCAGTTTAATGGGATTTTTCTTCACACACACACACACACACACACACCCTGCTTCTCTACTCCTTCTTGTCGTTTTTGTCCCCTCCGTCTTTATTAGCCTATATATATATATATATATATATATATATATATG
>NW_021705757.1:64572-67690 GCF_003719475.1 Trypanosoma rangeli
CCTCCGTCATATATATATATATATATATATATATATATATGCGCTTCTCCGTATTTCCCCCTCCCTCTTGTCCGCCACTTCGCTTTACTGCTTCCACTCCCACTTACTGCAGGCGACTGCGATGCGTGATGTTGGCCTACGCTGATGTTACTTGGAAGCCTGGCTCCTAAGCAATAGTGAGAGAAGCAAAAATAAAGGCAATTATTGGTGTCAATAACGGGAAAAACAAACGCGCAGAAATGAAGAGAGAGAAGGAAGAACGAGTGCGTATGTGTGTGATTAAAAAGATAACAAAAAAAGCAGCAAATGAAACGAATAAAACAACCACAACAGCAGTAGCAATTACCTTTGAGCATAAGCAAAAGCACCTTCTTCTATAACTGCGCTCCCGTCACCATCTTGATCTCCCTCCTCTCCCCACACGCACGCACCGTGTTGACTTCGCCATCCTCCATATTACCGCCCCGTTCGTGGGGTACCGCCCGCGGTAGTGCGTGTAGGTGCGAATTTTCCTCTGCTCGCTTCAACGAAGCTGATGATGCTGAGTTCCCAGCCAGCCAAAGAAAGAATTGCCAAACCGAGCAAAAACAACGACGACAATGACTATGCACAACCACAGCAAGAAGAAACTAATACAAAAAGGGACAGGCATCCTCCCCTTTAAACAGTGACTACGCCACAACAATGTGGAGCACATCCATCAGACCCCGCACAACCTCCAATACACACGTGAATGGAAGGCAGCCCGCGGCCGAAACTGGGCCCTTGGCGACGCCGCTGTAAGGAACCACCCACAGCGCCATCACAACAGCCCCAAACAGGGCCTCAACAACATCCGCCTTCCGCTTCTCATTGCTAATATTACACAGCAACCTTAGGTGGCGGGCGATGACCTCGGGTAGATGTGGGGCAAGATGCTTGTTGGAAGACTCGCTAACGATGGGTCCGGCCGTCCAGGTTGACAGCTTATCCTGGGCCACGACAAAGTCCAGAATGGCGTCGCCAAGGTATTCTAGCGTTTCGTTTTGCTCCGGTGTCACCGCCAGAAGAAGCTGGCTCCGCATACTTTGCAGAAGTGCGTCTTGCACCTCCACAGGAAAGTTGCGGAAACAGCACGCCATGTTGGACGTGCGCAGGCTGCGCTCCAGCGGCAGCATAAACTCACGCTCAACGATCTCTGCTATCGGCGCTACCGTCTCCAACTCCCACTCGTCAACGATCACCGTCGACCAGAGCAACGCCCCTCCTCCCCCATCGCTGCGATTATCCTCGTCGGGGTGAATGTCACCGTCATCCCTGTCACCACGACACTGCGCCTCGTCCTCCTCACTCAACTCCATGGCGATTAAGACTGCCCCGTCCTCGTACTCGTCGTCTTGCAGGCTAATGTACGACAGCACCAAGGCTGCGCGGGGGCGGGGGGTCGCCTCTTCGTCGCTCGCCGACACGGGCGCCGTCCGCCTCACGTCGGTGGTGCGCTGTGGACGCAGCAACACCATCGGCGTGGTGGCCAACGATGCGCCGTCATTCACGTCAGCCGGCGTGCGCTGCGCAAAGTACACCGTGAAGGGGTGTTTTTGCCGCTGGCTGCTCACATGGAGTGGAACAAAGGCACCCGCCCTGACCTCAATCCGAAGCTCCTTTGTTGCCACCTGCCAACCGTACGGTACAGCGCCGTCGCTGCATCGCATGCGTGGCAAAATAAGCGACAGTGCAGCAAATGCATCCACGGCGGAGAAAGTGGCCGCCAAGTTTTTCTCATTGGCATGGCAACTCAGCAAGGAGGAGCCTACCGCTAGCCACCTGGAACACACAACTCCCAGGTCAAACTCGCCAAGCGCCGCAAACGCGCTTGTGGCTTCAGCGGCAACAAACCGCAGGCATCGGCGCGCAGCTGCAGCGTCAAAATAAATGAAAGGCTGCGGCGTCAGCCCATTATCCTTGTTATTTTCAGTGTTTTTTTTTATATCGGCATTTGAACTCAACTCTGCCACGCGCACCTGCCCACAAAGTTGGATGAGCTGCCGTGTGAAGCGGCAGAGCTGAGCCCCGCCGCTGCTGCTGCAACCGATGTCGCCCCTCTCTTTGTTAGCGGCGCACGTGCTCCCCTCGCCCTCCTTCTGGTTGAGCAAACGTAATGCCTCCACTGTGATTTCGGTGGACACCCCATCACCGTACAGGACCTCCGCCCGAATGTACGTCATTCCCTCAGTTGACCTCGTGATGACGTCAGAATTCATTTCACTTAGTAGCAGCAGTAGTACCCCCTCTTCAGGAGACTCGCTTGCGGCGCTGCAGTACGGCTGCGGATGGACCACACGCACCATCTTCTCTCTGTGTAGATCAATAAATGTCTTCGAGACGCGAACAAAGGCAGAGTTGGAATTGATCTTAGTGGCCACTAGTGCGGTATCCCACGCCATGCCATCACCCCGCTCATCCCCCCGACAAAAGAGGCTGACCGGCACCAGCTTAAGAAAGGGTCGAAAGTCTGGCACTGTGCGCCCTCCATGGTTCCTCACCTGACTCTGCCATAAATCTACATGATCAATATAGTCGTAAAACTCCACCACGGAGCTAAACTGTGACAGCACCTGCTCCAGCGGCAATAAAGGATGGCTCTCAAGCACTTCCTCAGCAATCCGTCTTGAGCAGTGCGCCCACGTCGCCCGCACCCAAGCATGCCCAGCTGTCTTTGCTGGCGCAACCTTAGCCCCGCTATCCCAGCAGAACTGCAGCTGCCGCAAAGCATTGAGACGAAGAAGCAACGACACCAACTGCTCGGGTGTAGTCGGCATCCAGGCCTCTGTGTGCTCCGCAGCTGCCCTATCGTTGCTCTTCACCCAGCCGTAGTAGTTGCGCTGTAGGTGCTGGAGAATGTCCGTTGCGGGAAACCAGCCTTGCTTCAGCTCCTTCGAGTTCCTCGGGCAGCGCGTGAAGCTAAGAACGGTCATAAACAGTCGCTTCAGCTGCCGCTCAAACCCTACTAGGGTAAGCGGCGAAGCTAAGGACGGGGCCACAGTTGTGCACGCATCAATGTCCGCGCGGCACTCCGTGCCGGAATCATCACTAGTCTCAGCCGCCTTACTATCAACCTCTTTCTGTGGTTCCGTTGGCT
>NW_021705757.1:67715-101095 GCF_003719475.1 Trypanosoma rangeli
GTCTTTGCTGGCGCAACCTTAGCCCCGCTATCCCAGCAGAACTGCAGCTGCCGCAAAGCATTGAGACGAAGAAGCAACGACACCAACTGCTCGGGTGTAGTCGGCATCCAGGCCTCTGTGTGCTCCGCAGCTGTCCTATCGTTGCTTTTCACCCAGCCGTAGTAGTTGCGCTGTAGGTGCTGGAGAATGTCCGTTGCGGGAAACCAGCCTTGCTTCGGCTCCTTCGAGTTCCTCGGGCAGCGCGTGAAGCTAAGAACGGTCATGAACAGTCGCTTCAGCTGCCGCTCAAACCCTACTAGGGTAAGCGGCGAAGCTAAGGACGGGGCCACAGTTGTGCACGCATCAATGTCCGCGCGGCACTCCGTGCCGGAATCATCACTAGTCTCAGCCGCCTTACTATCAACCTCTTTCTGTGGTTCCGTTGGCTCCTGTGGTTCAGTTGGCTCCTGTAGTTTTAAAAACTCCCGCTGAAAGTACGGCTCCAACTCCGCCACACACGCCTCGAAGCCTTCCTCCAGCCACATTCTCCCAAGTCGTTGCTTCCATTTGCTTCCTGCAACGAATACGTCGGCGTCTGGGGTAGCGTAGCCGCGCGCCCGTGACTCGTTGGCTAGGGACTTGTGGCTCCAGAGCTCACTGTGAATGCAGGCCATCTCCCCCACCTTCATGTTGCCTTTCCGGCAAAGAAAGAGCACCAGTGCCAGCTTAATCACCCATCGGCCGCGACGGCTTGCAATGACGTTATCTCTCCTTTGCACGCAAACCTTCCCCTCCTCGACAAACTCTTGCGACTGTGATAATGACATTGGAGCGCACACAGCACGGTCTTTGTGTGTTTGTGTGTGTGTGTGTGTGTTGTGTGTCTGGGCGTAGGCAATTTTTGTTTGCTAAAAGAAAATGGTAAAGGCAGATGCACTCCGGGCCGCAGCCGTAATGGGAACGAATATGGCACGCAGGTTCCGTTGCCTCCAAGTTCGGCCAAAACGAGACGCGAGTAAAGCCAAAGAAAAAAAAATCCAAACAAACACGCACTTGCACGCTCAACGTGACCATGGGTGCATGGAGAAAAACGGATATAACTCATGCATCCAACCAATCCTCGACGTTAAACTCTGTCAGCTGCAGAACGCTATCGCACAAGTCACTAAGGGAGTCATACCTCCTCCCCATCATTGCCTGAGCCGCAGGTTCAACAGGAGCCACCCCACGACGGCTGTTGCCACACAGAGACTCCTCCTCCCCGCAAAGCGGTAGAGAAAACGAAATGGTAGAGTCATTTATATTGCTGTGCGGCGCACCCTCCAACACGCGATCTTGCTGATTCGCCACAGCATCCTTTCCCCCTCCAGCTACGGCATCGTCATGGCACCGCCCGCGTGGCCGCCTCGGCCCCGCAGCTGGTGTCGGCAAAGGGTGACACTGTCGTTCAACCAGGCTGTTGCTCTCAATGCGCCGTAGCCGCTCCGCCAGTGCCGCATCCATCTTCTCCCGCCGCTGTCGCTCCACCAAACGCCTCTCGACCACGGCCCGACGCTTCAGGTCGTGTACCAGCGCCCCCCACTGCAGAGGCTCATCACACAAAGGGCATGGGCTGGGCTGGCACGGCAACAGCGTCAGCGACCGCGACGATCCGCAAAGAGTCGCCCGACTCAAAGAAACATTGTAGCTAAGATCAACGGATGGGGCGGCACTCGTCGTCGAACGGTCGTCCGCGCTGTTCACAGCAAGAGAAGTAAGCGGCCGCGCTGAGAGAAAAGTGTCCACGGCGTCATCGCTGCCATTATTATCTCTTTGCGTGTTACAGTTTCCACCGTTACACGCACGCCTGGTGGACACATCCGTCACCAAATCGCGCTTCCGCAGACTGTCGTGCGTGAACCACATGGCGAGACATGTCAAGTGAGCACGCAGAGCACAGAACGGGGTGCGAGCACACCGCACAAAGTAAGGTGATCGAAGGGGCAGGGAACACAGTGAGCAGGGGCACTGGTTTGCCTCCAGCAACTCTTTCACTCTGACGTGCTGCCGAAGAACCTCTTCCTCTGACAAATACCCGCAGCCCCGCATACGGCGGCCAGAACTGTCCACGTCAAGCTGGCTGACGGGGTTGCCGCCGAGTTGCGCCGTTATGAAGTAGATGCAGCTGTCCATGGCGACATCTCCACCGCCCTCCGCCCCGGCGAGGTAGTGGGTCACAAACCGCTCCTTCGCGATCTCCTCTATACGCAGCAGAGACGTTTCTGCCAACTGCGGAAGCGACGGGCTCCGTCGCTGGAGCTCCGCCACCACTTGCCAAAAGCGCATCGGCTCAAAAATGTGTAGCGTAAGCTGCAGCCGTACAAAGAGGTCGGCCTGCAGCAATAGATGCAGCACCCCAATCGCGTATGGAAGGCGGTGTACCCCGCGCAGCTGAGGCATCTGCGCCTTCAGGTGGGTGGACTTTGTCGGGTGCTGCCAGCACCACTCAAACTTCAATGCGATGCGGTCCTCTCCAAAGCCGGAGACGCAGCAGACAAGCTCCCACGGACGCCCACGCCGCTTGGTGCGCCACGCTCCACTCACAAGCTCCCCATTGTGCTGTCGCAGACGCCGAATAGGGTTGACCGTGTAGCCAACGTAGTACTCCCCCACACACTGTGGGTCGAGACTCGTAAGCAAGTAGACGCAATGGAACCTTGTATCCATTAATCCACTATGCGCAGTCTCCAGTGTGGTGCTGTTACACGTCTGGATGGGTCTTCACCGCACAGGCAGGAAGATGAGAAGCAAACACCGCGCCTGCCTGCCTGTATCTCTGTATGTTTGTTGCCAGAAGGCAGGTAGTCTAAAAAAGACAAAAAAAAGCCCCGTGAGGCGCCACCCAAAGTGGGTGAAATGGACGTCAGCTGAGCCCGTTTCTCCTCCGACACCTAAAGCGAGCGGAGAAAAATCAGCACCGAGCACGTGCTCACAGCTGCCAAAGAACCGCTAGCGCAGAATAACACACACACACACACAAGGGGAAGGAAAAGAAAAAGGGGAAGTGAAGTGCCAGCATGTGCACCCACCACGCTCCACAACGCGTGGGGTAAGTGGCAGCAACAGAGTAACACATCCAACAGATGTACAAGCACAAACACATTCTTTCTCTCTCTCGCCGCTTCTCTCTTCATTGCTGCCCTTCTGCTTGCTGTACCTCGTCTTGAGACAGCTGCCCCGTGAAGAGAGAAAAAAAAAAACGAGGAAGCAGGAGGGGTTGAAGGTGCTGGTAGACGCAGTTATATCGGCGGCAGAGACGGGTCATTTATTTTGTTTCTGCATCGTTTTTCAGTCATTCTTTTTTCCCTTTTTCCTTCCTCTATTATTTTTTTTTTTTTTTCATGAAGGGGGGCGGCGAGTGGAGCGAGGGCAGATGAAAGAGCCGCGCCGACGCCGGTGGCACGCAGAGGAGGAGTGGCAATGAACCCTCCTCGCCACTTTGGACATTGACAAGACCTGTCTGTTTCTGCTTGTGTTGTCACCGTTTGTTTGCTTGCCTGCTTCCCTCCATTGACGGTTTCCCCTTTCGTTATGGGCGCCTCCTTCGCCCCCATCCGCCGCGCCGCACCCGCCCCGCCCCGCCCGTTCCCTCCCATTGGCGGCCTCATGTTTTGCTTTTGCCCACCCGCCACCTCTTTTGCTGAACGGTGCAAGCACGAGCCTGCCCTCCCTCGCCGCAGGCCGCGCCTTCCGTGCGCGGGCAGGACGCACGCCTTCCATCCCTGCCAGAGCCTGCAGGGCGCACAACACGCATGCCTCGCCGTGAAAAACTCGCCCGAGCCAAGGCCCATGTGAGATTCTGTGAGAGGCACGCATTTACATCATAATGATGGTAATCATACAAGGCGCTGTAATACACGCGTGGAAATCCATTTAAAAAAAAAAGTGCTTTCTAACCCTCACGAGTCACTCGCTGCATGGAGCGCCACGTACGCATACACCCAGAGAGTGCGTTGTAGAAGCATGCATGTATGCCCGCGAGCCTGCACGCGTCTCCCACACGCACACGCGGAGAAATAAACGCAGGAAGAGAGGGGGAGAGGGGGAGGGGCGCAAGAGAGCAACATCGGTGCGGTAAAGCGTCGCTTATGTAATCGACTTCCTCACTTCGTGGTGCAGGTGCACAAGCAGCTGATCGTAGCTCATGGAGCCGCCCTCGTTTTCCTCCTTCAGCTGCCTAAAGAACGCCTCCTCGGCGCGCTCCTTCTCTTGGAGGATCACAAAACGCCGCATGCCATCATCCCGAAGAAGACAGGCGTACAGCACGTTCTTGAGCTTCTCCCCAAAGTCGTTAAAGAACACGGTGCGGCCAACGTCCAAGGCATTCATAGTGCCGAAGAGCTCAAGTGCCACATCCGGTGCAACAGCGGAGCCTACCCACAGGTACACAATTCGTGCCTGCTCGTCGCACAGCACGTAGACGCCGTCGTTGGTAATGCTGTCGAAGATGAGCTGCTGCCAGGTCGGCATCACGCAGCGGCCCGTCTCCGGATCCAGCACGCCGCTCTTGGGATCAGACGGGAGGTGGTGAACAGCGTACAACGTGGGGTACATGTACGCCACGCACTGATGCATGGGAAGCGTCATGAGCAGGAACAGTTTCTGCACGCGGTCGTCAATGGGCACAGTGGTGCCCTCCACAAGCGCGTCCGCCTTCAGTAACGAAAGCACAAACAACGGAATCAGCCGCAGACGCGATGGCATCAGCAGCGAGGAAGTGACGTTGGACGTGCACACCCGGCGGTAGGCAATGAGCATCTTCAGTACACGGTCCTGTGCGGCGTTGCGGGCGTACTGTAGCCCCTTATTCACGGAGTTCCCAATCGCCTCGTGGATGTAGCCCATCAGCGTTGCCTCCAAGTCCGCTTCAAACACGCCCGAGAGGGTTGTGACTACCGGCATGCGGACGGAGTGCACTCGCACTCGCCTCTGCCCGCCACGGGTGGTGTACAGCAACGCCACCTGAAAGTAGGCGTGAGACGTTTTCTCCAGCTTTCCCTCATGTGCAAACTCTACAAAGAAGGTGGAGGAGCCCTGCACGTGGGCGAGATCCATGTCGTGTGGGTCCTGCGACATAAAATGGCCACGGTAGGCCTGCACGCGAATCCCGGAACTGCAGCGAACACGCAATATGCCGGCGTACCCGGCCTCCTCCAGCAGTGCCTGGTTGAGTGCGGCCTGCACCTTCGTGGCGTCCGTCTCGCGATCGTAGTTGGCGAAGAGGTGCACACGGCCACTGGAGACATGGCACGGCTGCGAGATGGTAGCCAATTCACAGTACTCATCCGCGAACATGTGTAGATCAAAAGAGATCTGTTGCTTCGCACAGGCAGTGGCAGTTGTCCTCCAAAACCCTTCCATGGGCCGCAGCAATTCCTTCTCCTTATCTGTGCCGTATAAGAGATGTTGCTCTCGCAACTTCAGTGCGCCAACGCCGCGCTGTGGTGCCTTGTGTCCGCACAGAATGACACGGCCGCCGTGCTGCCCCGCAAGCACCAGCGTGGCAACCTGGACGGCGGCTCCCATGACGCAGTCTGATTCCATAAGGTCCTCAGCGTACTCCAATACACGCATCAGGAAGGCATCCACAAGGTCGAGGTCAGTACCCAGCGTCAGCCAACAGAGGCTGGTAAACGGTAGCGGGACAAATGGGTTGTCGACGTCGGCAACAATCAACTGCGGAATACGGGGGTGACGCACGTTGTAAAAGTGTAGCGTAGCCGCGTACGTAATGAAGGCTACACGGCACTGAGGGTAGTACTCGGCCATCTCATGCAGCGAACGCATTAAGGCATCCACGTAGTCCGGGAGAAACTTGGCGATAGCCTTTTGCGAGACGTCCAGGAGGAACAAATAGTGCAACGGTCGCACCGCAATCGGGGCGTCCTTCTCGTCACGAAGAGCGTACTCCTCGTAGGGTCCCACGTCGTACTCCACGCTACCGCGGCTCAACTCCGGCCGCTCCTCCCGATCTAGCCGCTGACCACGAGCGTCCAGGTTACAAAAATCCTCGCTCCCCACCTCGTTCGACATGGTGCAGAAGGGGCAAAGCCAATAACGGCCCATGTCCGTAAAGCGTACGTGACACGAGATGTAGGCGCGACAGCGATAGCATCGCACCGGCGGCCGGCCCTCCACAAGCGGCACCTCCTCGCGTGGATGCAGGGGTCGACAGAGTGGGGCCAACACGGCGCCGAAAAACACATTGCTATCCTTCACAAGACGTTCTTCGGCGGGAATGGAGTTTGTGGTGGGGCGAAAAAACTTTGGATTCGCATTGCCGTCATCGACAGCGATAAACCCTGTAGCGCTTAGCGGTAGCTGCCCCGAAGATGTATGAATCTCCTCAGTTCTGAGCTTTTGCGAGATGTCGCGGCGGGGGTTGGGAGCACTTTTTAGATCCACGCTGCGTTTCGGCGGCGGTCGCGCGCACTTTCCAATGGGTGAGGCGCATTGCTCCCGTTGGCTGGAACTATGGGTGGGAGAAAAGCATCCTACCGTAGGGCGCTGCTGCTGCGTCTGTTCCACCTGCTGCGCCGTCGGGAGTCTCGACCCGCCAGCATCGGCCCGAGAACTCACCGCAGGGGCAGCGCCTGTAAAAGGCATTGCTGGAACAGACGCAGCGGTGGCTCCAGCAGTCTGTTGTTGCTGCAGCTGTATCTGGTGCTGAGAAGGCATCAGCGGCGACGGCTGTGGTTGTTGTGCGTAGTTGGGAACGGGATAGTAGTTGCTATGGTCCTGCACCCCGTTCATTGGGGCGGATACGTAAGGATCATGATATTGGGGATGCATTGCGGCCCTATTGCTCACGAGGGCAGCATCCGCCGTTGCTGTTGCCTCCGGAGGGGGGGCGGCGCCGTACTGCGGGTGTGTGTATTGCGGCAATGATGTTAAGGAAGGAACCGCCTGCGTTGGCTGCTGCTGTTGTTGCTGTTGTTGTTGTTGTTGGCCCTGCGGGTAGTAGTACGGCTGCTCCGGCCGCTGTGCGCTGCCGTACGGGTCGTACATCGGCTCCTTAAGGGTGACGGAAAGCAAATAAAAAGATGGGGCCGCAGAGGCAACCAGGGCGAGTCAGTTAATAACCCTCAGGTACCTAAGAGTACGAGGTTTGTGTGGTTCACCTTCTCTACGCCTTCTTGCCGCGTGCGCGTGTGTTGTCCCCCGCACACGCCCCTCACAGTCACGCAAACTACAAATAACAGTATTGCTACTGGCACGCACGCAGGCGGAGTCTGACCGCACAGGAAATCCTCGTTGCTGTTTCGTCTAATGTGTTGACGCTGCGTTACTGCGCAGAACCATGAGAAAGCGGCGAGAACGGCAGGCAAAGAAGAGAAGATACGAGCAAAGCGTGCAAAAAGGGCAGACGTGCCGTGCGAGGACACACGCGTCCCCTCAACATAGTAGGCGCGAAGGACGTGCCCTCGTCACATCAAACACACACAGAAGCACATGCCGCATGAAAGTCATATGCAACAGGAGTAGAACGAAGCAACAACCAATACACACACACACAACAAAAAAAAAAAAAGTAGCTGTCACGGTCCTCAGACACGCCCGCAGATGTAAGAAAGGACTAATGCCAAAACAAAAATAAACGGGCAAACAAAAAAAAAACAAAAGGAAGGAAAAAGAGACGGGAGTCAGGAAGAGCAAAAAGGCTGGGAGTTGCAAGGCACTTCGTTAACGCTACTCGCGTCCGCCCTCATTCCCCGCTTCCTCTTCCGTGGCTGCAATGTTCGTAATTTTTGCCTTGAGCCGAGCAACTGCCCTTTTCCCTCTTCTCCATTCGCTCCCTTTGCACGGCTGCCTCCGCCGCAGCCACAAGCACATGCCTACATACATACATATGTGTGTGTACATATATGTTCCATCACTCGCACTTTACAGAGAGACAAGGGAGGGGTTTTGTGAGGCGGCAGCAAAAGAGGAAACGCACACATACATCAAAACAAAATGGGACAAAATACGTGCGCCGATCAAATGAAGTATAGCAGGCTGTAGTCGTCATACTAAAAAGAGGGGAATTGCATTACTTCGTTTGTACGCTTCCAGTCTCTACCGTTTTCGTAGCTTTGCCTTCAGTCCTTTTAACCAAACCACAAAGGAGGAATACGCACAAGGAATCATTAAACATGAAAGCAAAAGGAATCTTTTGCATTGAGTTGTATATGTCCTCGCCCCTGTTCCCGCTGAGGCTGAGGCGCACAGAGCGCAAAATAATAATAATAACAATAATAATAATAAACAATGCATGGGGCATACATATAGACCGCAGTTGGTAGGGAAATCGCAGACACACGCACAGACGCGCCCTTATTTGTTTTGCCGCCGCCTTTTCTATTTTGCTTACATCACATTTTCCCTCCGCCGCTTCCGGTGGACAAAGCGCAGGCAGGCGTTGAAGGCGGCAAACAACATATGTGCGGCAGCTCGGCAGCAGTCTACATGCTGGCCAGGCGCAGGGCGATGATTTCAAACACATTGTACCCAATACCCTCCGACTCACATCCTGCAAGTCCCGTCAGCGGCGGTGTAGACGCATCGTGGCTGTGTGCCGATGGTGTTACGGTGCCTCTCACTTCGGGCGACGCCGCGGCGGGAAGCACGTGGAAGGTCAGCCAGGAGGGGAAGGAGTAATTCGTACCGCTGTGATACCGGTGCGCCACGCACGGCACATACGGGCGCAGCCCACGCAGAATGCTGGCGTCATTCTCCTCGCCGTCAAACAATGCCACATGCGCCCGGCAGAAGTGTAAAAGTTGCTTGAGCGTCATGCGACCGCAGTTATCCGTGTCGTACGCACGAAACACCACCTCCCGCTGCTCATCGCTGTAGCATGGCACTAACCCCTGCACATTGGGAAACGACGGCGCCTCCGCTGTGGAGTATTGGGGCGAGAGTGACCGTGTCCCACCCCACTGAGCTGGATGCTCCTGTCGTTGAAGCGGCACAAACGGCTCCGCGTGTGCCTCGATCTCTGCTGACGCACCAGGCCCACCGCCGCCTGGCGTACCGTGACCGGCACCTGTCGGCCTCGCCGGTTGGCAGACGGCGTAGCCTGCCGCGTTGGCAGAAGAAGCTGCCGGCCCATAAACGGCGGGGGGCGTTGAGGAGGCTGCTGGTACTGCGAGCTTCGCAGCCGACCCTGGCGCCGCTCGCTCCAACTCTTCCTGCCGTTCTTCCGCCTCTTCCTCCTCATTGTCACTCTCACCGACGGCAGCCGCAGCCGCCATATCCCCGCGGTGTCGTGGAAGCGCGCTTGTGGGGCGACCGTTCTGGCCATCGCGTTGGGGTTCGTAGAACTCTAACTGCATCACGAGCCGCACGCAGAGATTCATCATGGTAAGCGGGAGTCCCTCTATCAGCATGAGAGCGTGGCGGCGACACTTCTCCCAGCGCATCTCTTGATCCTGCACGACCGCCAGGAGCGGGTCAAACTCCACCTGCAAATACAAGCGCATTTTGGTGTCATTGTCGCCGGTGCCGGACCACACCGCGTGCATACAGGTTTGGACTTCTCTACGCATGAACAGCGGGAGATCAATGCAAATCGTCTCCTGCACCGCCACCGCACCATTCTCATCCACGCTTGTCGGAATCCGCACGGTCCGCCGCACTGGTGACACCTTATGCTGTGGCCACGTAAACTCCAGCCTCCAGCTGCCGTGGGATGAAAGGGGATTAAACCCACTCACTTGGATGTGCGAAAAGACAAGACTGCGAGGCTGGCACTCACGCGTCCTCACACCTTTCCCACTCTGCGTTCCGCAGCTTGCTGGGGCGTGCTTAATTACTGACGCGTCTTCCACTAGGAATACATGCGAAAGCACTGGATGCAGGGTCTCCGTAACGGAAGGGGCCGAGTAGTTAAACTCAGAGGAATCCGAAGAGGGGCACGTCTTTTCGGCGCCTCCAGGTACACCAGAGGCCAGGTCGAGTGGCTGCTGCTTACTTTTACCGCACCTTGAACGCCTCTTCGGCGTGCCCCCCGCGGAGTGCACCTGTCGAACATCAGCCACCGCCCGGACCATGGGCGTGCAGGCGCTTGTGCCGTTATCCGTCGCCACTGACGCATGGTCCGAGAGCTCTGCCCCATGCAGCGAGACAGACCCCACACACTCCGCCGGCCCGTCCAGAAACCGTTGTCCAGACCCCGGTGACCGCGCCACTCCGCCGTCCCCCTGGCAGTAGACCTTAAACTCCACCTGCACATCACCCCCGCACGGGGCAACTGGTTCCCGGTCGCCGGGGTAATGGCATGACGCACCGCCTACAACAACCGCGCCGTGGACGGTGCGCAGCACGACGTGTACGCACCCCCGCGTCGTGCTCGCGGCATCGCTGTCGCTCAGGGAGACACGCCTGTCGACCGCCTCGCAGGGCGCCCCGGGCCTCCAGGCAGAAACGACAGGAACGACAATGCGGAGGTGATCGAGGCCAAGCGTACGTCGTGTGGAGGGAAGACAGTGGGAATCCACTGGGGGTGTTTCGTTGCGCTGCGGCGCGTCTTCCGCATCCGCCAGGACGGGGAGAAGTCGGTCGGCCAAGAGCAGGCTACTATCTACAACGAGCTCCACAATCAACGGGGTATCGGCGATGGCCTCTGGAAGCCCCCGTACCCGCACCCGCACCGAGGTTGCGACCAGGAAGTGGGAGAGCTCTTGGTGGGGCTCGACCATCACGCCCCCTAGCGCCCCCAGCGCAGCCACCGTTGAGTTATTCGTAAAAGTAGAGGAGGACGAGGAAGCGGAGTTTAGCTGTTGCATGCTTTTAATGAAACTTACAGCCGAGCCCAATAAAAGTAAAGCACCCTTTCCCTTTATCGCTTTCTCAGTCGCACTCCGTGTCGAAACGAATATGTATCCACAATGTCGAGGTGTCGCCTCGTATGTATCTCTAGCGCACCAGGTAGATAGAGAGACCCCGCGTGCTCGTGTGTCAGTAGACCGCTTCCCTGTCAAGCCCCATGTCAGGCGTGTGTGTAGGCAGAGAAATCAAAGACGATGGGTAAGCAAAGTGAAGTATTCCCCTGCCACGTGCGCTCTCACGTAGCAGGCGGCATGGCACATAGACAGACGGAGCAAGAAAAACAGTACAAGGCAGCACCGGAAAGGGGAAGAAAGAGAAGATAGTAAAAAAAAAAAAAAACGTAGTTGAGTACATATCATTTACGCCCGGGTCACATGGCCATCCGTGCATTTTGTACACGGCGCCAAAATAAATGCACAAATAGTAGTGCCTGTCGTATGTACATGTAGTGAAGAAGGGAGGAAGCAGCGGTGCAGCGTCTCCGCTGCCTCCACTCCCTCACTCTTCTTTCTTCGACCGTTCCTTCGCCGTGCGGTATCACCTCCTTCATATCTCTGTCACACGACTGTCTCCGCAAAGACTGAAGCCGCCATTCTCCACCAGGCAACCGTTGATCAGCACATCGTAGAGTGCCTCAAAGCGGACATTCATCTGTTCCCTAAACGTCACGGCTATCTCACACACACCAGGCTGGCCACCGCGTGTGGCGCCAGGGATAATGCCTTGCATGGGAGTAATAGTGAAGTGCTCAGGGTCTGTTACCACGAGCAGCTGTTGCTCTTCCTTCTGTGGCGCCCTTTGTTGCCGCTCTTGCTGCGCCTGCTCTGGCCCCGCACACCCAGCGCCGCGCACCGCAATGGCAGGGTCATCCATGTTTGCCCCATCCTCGCCGGCATCGTCCCCGCCGCCGCTGCCACCTTCTTCCCAGTAGCGCGTCACCTCTTTTAATTGGCGCCCGCGAGTGAGGAGAGGTGCCGCTTCTCGCGCGGTGCTCCGCTTGAAGGAACTGGGCCCCGCAGCAGCGGCAGTGCTGCTGCTGCCGTCAGGAGTTGTGGTGGCGGTAAGGGCAGGAAAGACCTTTGCACATGTTTGACACGATGGGACAATCGCAAACGTCACTGCCGATGGGTAGGAACTCAGCAACTGTATTTTTTGCGCATATGACGGCTGCGGCCTTCCATCGTGCAACAGCTGACCCGGGCGAAACCACAGCTGTGCGGGACTGCAGCGCACTGTAGGCGACAAGAAGTTGAGGACGATGGGAACCGACTGCGTCAACTCCAGCACCGGGGGTGGGGAGACGGCGGGTGGCGTTCCCCCGTCGTGCGGCCTGGGGGCCTGGATGCAACCATCCGAGGGAAGGTACATGATGTTGAGCGTCGCCTCCACGCTGCTGCCGCCGCGAATTATGGCATCCACCTCCTCCTTCGCCGGGACGCAGTACGCCAGCTGCACCTCCAGGGCGTCGTTGGGGCGCAGGAGGTACTTGGTGACCGTCACAAAGGCGGTATCCCCGTGCTGCATGGAAGTTCGGCCGGAGAAGGAGAAATTTTCTATTCGCACCTTCGTCACTGTCGCCTCTCCAGACGACTGCCGCCTCGCGGCTGTTAGCAGCCGCTGTGCCTTCTGCCGATCCTCGCCGCTGCTCCACTTCAGCTCCGCCACCGCCCGCCGCCCACGTGCCTCCTCCTCGTCGTCCACCTCCACTGGCTCCTCCTCCATGTTGCCCGAAATGAAACGTGTCGCCGTAACGCAGAAGGAGGAGGACGGCAGGTCCAAAATAAACTCCATCGCCGCACAGCTCGGGTTGGTTAACCGCACCGTCTGCATGCATGGCTCGCCTTCCACGTACTGGGGGAAGCGAACCAACTCGCCAGAGGGTTCCACAGCAAGCCGTGCAACGCCGCAGCGCGCGCGAACCTCAAGTTCGATGGGAATAAAGTAATGGCGGCTCTGCTCCGCCATCTCCAGCTTCCGCTGCTCCATAAACGCATACAAGGCCTGGCGTTCCTCTTCGTTTGCCAGAATACGCTCCGGCGGCAGGCGTGAGACAACCGCCTCCTCCTGGTGAACCAATGTCTCCTCGTTAAGCTTCGCGCCTTCCTCATCCGTATCCTCGTCGTCCTCTCGTTCCTTCCCGGTGGTGGTGCTTGCGTAAAAGCAGGTTTCGGTGTCATGTTTACTTTTAACTTCCTCGCCCGCGGCGCCGCCGCACAGGTGCGACGCACCCATTGAGAAGTGCGCCCGCGGCACTGTCAGTTCTCCCGGTGTAGAAGGCAAAACCACGTTGTTCCGCACCACCCCAGGTCGGGAGATGAGGGGCTGCTGCACATTCAACATCACGATGGGTCGCACGATGCTGCGCATCCACGCAGGCACCGCCTCCCTCACCTGCTTCTTGATGACGCGCTCCGCCGGGTAGCGCGCGGAGTTCAGGCGGTAGAACTCATCAATGATGAACCCATCATTGAAGGGACTGTCAGCGACCTCCGCCGTGATGATGACACCGCCACGCCACTCCCGCTCAGCTGCACCCGCCTTGGCCACAAAAGTCGCATCTGGGGCGTACTCCACGGTAACCTCCCTTGACGCCAACGCGGGGAGAAAAAAAGTCTCGGGCACTGCCGCCACCTTCCCCCTTCCCTCCGATTCTCGCCGCTTCTCCTCTTCCGAGACGGGCTGAAGCTGCAGCGTCACGGCAGCCGCCTCCACCTCGTCGTCCACAGCAACTACGGAAAAAGTCGCGGTAGTGAGAAAGATCTTCACAGAGACATTTAAATCCCGTGGAACACGGTTAATGAGAAGCATGCTGCGCCTCGACCGCCCTACACCCGCAATGACGGCCGGCATGAGCATCAGTTCTCTACCACCCAGCACAGTAAGCCCTGCTGTGTTGGAGTCAAGCAGCACCGGTTTCCCACTCAGCTCTAGGTTAAGTGGGATGTGCGTGTAGGGCAAGTCACCACAGCGTACCTGCAGCGTCTCCTCGTAGCGGCCGGGGAGGTTGGCAAATATTGTCAGCGGCACCTCGACTGTGGCGTGTGAATAAAGTGGACCAAAGGGCGCGTTGCCAAAGATGGTGGCACCGCCGCGTCCATCTAAAAGTATTTTCTGAGCGTCAACTAAAGTGGCACGACGCTCACGCTCCATCTGATCCGTGCCGTCCACGTCTTTACACCAAAACGAACGCTGAACCGACTTTAGTGAAGGCTTTTCAGCAGACCCCTCAGTCCGTCCAGCTGGATAAGGAGCAGCAGAAGGGCGCTGCTGATATTGACGTTTTTCCCTCTTGCCCTTCACAGTAGTGTTAGATCGCTGCATGGGCAGACGTGCATCATCTAGGCTCGTCGCTGCCCCAAAGGCTTCTCTCGCTGTTGTTATAGCGTGTGTTTCCCGCAGTGTGCCTGTCCTTGAAGATTCCTTTATAGAACCCTTCACCGGGTAACGCATCGCCTCCACAGTGTAGGAGCCAAGACAGCCGGTCTGGTTGCTGACTCGCAACACCAACAACTCCGACCACACAGGCTCCTTGTCCGGTAAGCATGACTTCAACACCACAGGTGGGCAGTACGGGCGCAACACCGTTGGTGGACGCTCTGTTGTAACTGCTAGATCGGTTAGCTCCGTCACTGTACCGGGCGGGCACAGCGCATCTGTTGCATCCACCACACGAAGCTCCACAAGATTCCATAGAAGTGCCTCGATAAAGCAGGCGATCTCCATTCGTAGTGGGGACGGGAGGGTGTGTGGCAGAACAGGCGGGGTGTACGCCATGCTGCAGGCCCCTTGTGCCATCTTTGGCACCGGAATCAGATCGAGTGCAACAGCTAACTGCTGCACCTGCGCACAGCGGAGCTCCACGAGGGTTTCCTGCTTCACCCGGGTGTTCTTAATAGACAGCAAGGCCTCCCACTCCCCTCTGCCTGGCTGGAAGTCAAAGGCGCAGCTAATGGGAATAGAAACGTTCTGATGCCCTGCCCGCACCACACCGGGCGGGGGGGTGATGAGTTGAATGCAGGCCGGCAGCACAACAGGCTCGACGGTGTAGGGAATGTCAAAGGCGGAGGCGTTGGACACAACAAGGTTTTGCACCGCCCATACCCCCTCCGGCACAAGACCAAAGTCCAGCACCGTATCCTGCACAACGAGTAAAGCTACCTGAATGGTGGCACGGGTTTCGATCGCCAGGGTGTCGCCACCCCGCACGGTTAACTCAAAGAACGTCTGCGAGTCACCCAACTCCACTGCCTGGCGGTACACCGTCACCTCCACTGAGTCCCTCGCGCCAAGACGGTGGGTGGGAGGGAGGAACACAAAGCGGGGCGGCTCCCGCAGCATGGGGTCATGGAGGTCAAACACGACAGGGATTGGGTTGTCATTCGATACCGTGAAGGAGGCCTCCGCCTCGCCCCCGTGCTCAATGAGGCCAAAGTCCAGGCAGTCCGTGCTCAAGTGTACGGAGGGGCCAACGCCTGTCACACTGAGGTGCAGATGATGCGAGCAGCGAACCTTCGTCGCCGGTGACGTTTCCTCCGCCACGGCTGCAGCCGAAGTGGCCGCCAAGAGCTCCATCAGTTCTGGAATGTAGCAGTCAATGGCGATGAAGTGGTAGCCGACCTCCCGCAACGTAAACCGGAACTGCACAGTGACGCTGGTGTGTGGTGGCACACACCCTTTTCGGGGCTCAAAGCTGACATCCAGCCTCTCACGCTCGCGTGTCGAGAGCAGCACCCCGGGGGGGCATTCGTCCCCGCTCGGGTCAAAGCAGAAATGCAGCGGACGCGGGGAGCTGTTTTTCATCGTGATGCGCCGCATGTTGCTGTAGTGTACGAGGCACTCCACCCCCTCCTCCAGGTGGTCCGGGATGATGTGGAAGGAGGGCAGGACGGGGTCGGTAAAGAGGTAGAAGCCCACAGCAAAGACACCGCAGCAGTCCTTTGGCTGTTCGCGCGTGCAATTCTGGAACATGATGTAGGGGTCTGGCATCACCTGCAGTGCGTTGAGGGATGGCACAGCAGGAATCGGTTGACCGCGCAAATACGGATCCAATACCGCTGTCGCGTCAACAGGTGGGACGAGCAGACCCTCTAAAAAGAGATTAAGCACGGCAGCCAAGGGCTGAGCCGCCGCGGGTCTCAGAGTGACGGTAAAGCAGCTCTCCTGCCACGGAGGAAAGACACCGGTGGCGGGTGTCACTCGCAGTGAAACCCCTTCGCCCACGCTGCTCCCACCTCCAACGGTGTCTGTCCTCCAAAAGTACGGCACCGCAATGGGACCGCGGTTGCGCACCGCGACCAACACCTCGCTCTCAACGTCAGGTGCGGTGTCAGGAACTATGTACTGCGGCACACTCGCATCCTGCTGCGGCGCAGCTATAGTGAGGGTGCCAATGCGCACCAGCTCAACGTGCGGCAAAACACCCTCCCCGTAAAGCCCGAATCGATGCTCCGACACAACAGGCCCCTCCTCACACTCCAGCACCGTTACAAGAAGCTCTTCGGCTTCGTAACGCATCTCCTGCATCGGGGTGAAGTGTACCGTGATGTCAACACGGTCCCCACCAGGCAGAAGTACGGCGGTGTCCGGCGGTGGATCAATCGTAAAGCATGGATCCGTGCTGCTAAGCTTCACCACAGCGACGGAACCCGTGTTCTCAAGGTAAAATCGTCGCGAGCACGTATCCATAACATACGTGTACGGAAACTCACACTTCGTCACAGTTTGGTCCAAGGTTTTGCGGCCGCGACACCGCCCCCCAGTGGCAGGAGGTGCAGCTGAGGACACGGACCCCGTCTCCCCTTCCCCCTCCTGCTGCTGCTGCGGTATTGGACGCAGGCGAAACTGCGGCAAAATCGTTTTACAGTGCAGCGTAACGTCGAAAAAGTGCCACTGTGCCCCCTCGCCCCGGCGGGAGTTCAGCTCCCGGCAATGCCCAAGCCGCAACACCTCCCTAATCAAGGGCGCTGTTGCGCTTTGGGGCCTAAATGTGATGCGTACTTCGACGAAGCCGCCACATCCGAGAGGTTCGTTCAGTGTGGTGCAGCCAACGCCAGAGGTGGCTACACAGTACGACGACGACGGCGGTGGCAGCGGAGAAGACGAGACCGGAGAAGTATGTCGGTCTACAGAGGAGTTCACCATCGAGTAGGTAATCCACGCGTGCTTCGAGGAAGGAATCCGCACGCGAAGAAGATTGGGTTCGCGGTTGATGAATCGTACGGTGGCGCTCACCTCAACACCCACCGTTGTTTGCAGCACCACGCATCTGTCCTCCGCGGAGCACTCAATTTTCGCAAAAGGGCTGAAAACTTTCTTGGACGCAACAGCCACCGGACGGGCTTGGCCCTCGGCAGTCGCTTTTGCCGCACCACCCACTCTTTTTGTCCCCGGTAGTTTTCTCGTTGTTGTTGTTTTTGTTGTTATTGCAGCAACAGCGACGGCAGCCGTCGTCACTGCCGCCGCGGGAAAAGGAGGAGGTCGAAGCAGAGGCGCCGGGGCGATGCCAGCGCCAGCGACTCCGCTGTCGTGTGGAATGATGGCGGGAAGTGTCAGTCCCTTGGTGTCGTCGGCTGTGTGGCCTGCGAGAGGCAGGCGGCGGGTAACACCCGTCACTTCGGTGGTAGAGCCCACCGGCGGCAGCGTGGCGCTCCACGGGGCGCCAAGCTCCATCAAATCCCCGGGTGCATGTGTCAGCAGCTTGCTCTTCAAACCGCCGATTACCGCTGTTATGCTCACAGCAGCCTTGTCTTCTGGAGCGGCCACAACAGGACGGAAGCCGTACTCCCTCTCCAGTGAGGTGTTGAGGTCGCGCGCAAATCCGACGGCGTCGATGGTGAACCCACCGTCAGCGTCCATGGCATCTGGGCCCGCGGAACGTAATCGCGGGCCGCGGGCATCCGTCGGAAACGTGCTGGAAGAGAGAACCGTCACCGATATTTCTTCGGATGCCCCGTATTTGCCGTGCGCTTCATCAGGGGAAAAATCTACCGTTATCACCTTTCCTATGGACACCTTTCGCGGTGTCCCCTGCAAAATTTCATCCATCCTGTACTCGTCAATGTTCCTAGCATTAAAAAAACGTTGTTGTCGACGTGCATGTGCCCGTAGTGTGTCTGCCCCCTCGCGTGAGTGATGCTGCTGCTGCTTAATCTCGTGAATGGTGCGGTACCAAAATTCCTGCTCTCTAGCCGCCACCATGGCTGCCTCCCGCTCCTTGGCAGCGTATAGGGCACTGCCGATGCCCTTTGCCGGTCCGCCCGCGGGCCCCAGTGACCCAACCATCCTCTCCCCCGCACCCCGCTTTGGTTGGGGGCCAGATCCCTTCTTTGGTTTTGCCGCATCCTTCCTTTCATGGCTCACCACCCGCGACTCACCACTCGGGGGCTGGGTCGGTGCCGGCTCCGGCTGGATTTCGGTCCTCCGCTGCAGCTCCGCCTGGAACGCCTTCTCCTCTTCCCCCTCCAGCAGCTCAAGGTTGTGAAGTTCATCCGCGAAAAGCTCCAGTGCCCGTCCCATCCACGCCGTGTCTACCAGCGACTCCTTCAGACGGTCAGCAGCGTCCATTACTGTGCACCTGCTCGGCCACGTCTATCGCCTTGCACACACACGCACGTGGGAGGTGTGGGAATCCCTTGTTATCAGCAACACCCTTTCCCCGCTGCGCTTTTCCCTTTTTATTCCTCTTTTTACTTTGTTTCTGCCCCTCGCTGGCCCCTGTAAGCCCACTCCAGCAGCTGCAGAAGCATCCGACGACAAAGTGTGTCGTAGAGATGGCGGGAAAAACAAAAAAAACAAAAAGTTAAATCCAAGCAAATGCAAATCACACACAAATGCCATTGTGGGGCAAATAACGGAAGGAAATTATGAGTCTGGCGTGCGGCCCCGCCTCGTTGCTTTCCGCACAGCAGATGGAACAGCGGCGCACACACGGACGCAGACACACACATACACACATACACACATAGCGGGAGCAAAAGGAAAAAAAAGTAATGATCTATGGCTTTTGGGGGAGGGGGGGGGGAACAAAACAAAACGGAGAGACCACTCCACCGCCGCAGCAGGCAACCACTGACCCAACAGCACCGCCACCACCCTCATCCAGAAAGAGACGACGCAGCAGACATGTGCGCAGAGACAGGTGCCCAACTCCATTCACCTTCCCTCCTTTTTAAAAAAAAAAATTTTCCTCCATACCCCCGCAGTCCCGCAGGTCGCTAAACCATCAAAAAGTACTCCTCATGGGAGTCAATCAAGTCAGCAACGGCAACCTGAAATCGTTCAACGCTATCCTGCAGACCACCCAACATCGCATGGACCTCCTCCTCTGTGCCTGCGCTGGCAGTGACTTGACTCACACACACCCCAGACGCCGCGGCGGCGTCATCCCTGCCGTCTCCATTGGGAGCTGCAAGTAAGTCATCTAGGAAGTACGCATGCGGCACACAGGCCTCCTCCGCCGTCACCGACTGTTTTGTCGCCGTGGGCGCCCGCTGCTCCTCCTCCTCCCCCTCCGAAAACGTTTGCAGCTGCTCTTCTAGACTCTGCCATGGAATGTGCGTAAAGAGGCAGTCCAGGTCGCTCTGCACGCGCGAACGCACATATGCTTCACACAATACACAGCGGCTGCCCGCCGCCTCCAACTGAAACACGGACGGCGATGCGGGTGAGGGCGACTGCGTCGAAGTATCTATGTGCTGCAGCCGCTTAACCGGGGTCGAGAGACGCCTGACGAGACTCGTGCATTGCGTCAAAATCACCGTCGCCCAGTCAAGCGCACCGCAGGCTCGCTGGATGTGTTTCTCTGCTAGCGCAGAGCGAGCCAAAACAGTGGCGAGGGGCGACTCCGCCTGCGCAGTGGCACGCTGCCTAGCGGTGGAAATAATTGCCTGCCTGGTCTCCGCCTCAAAGGGCAGTCGCGTATGACGAAAGATCTCAGGGAAGGCTTCAAGGGGAATGACGCGAAGCCGCATTCGTCTCGGTTTTTGCCGTCCAATGCACTGATACACGCGTTGGCAGGGCCGGGACAGGGAGATACGGTCAAGGTAGCGTTGAAGGTCCGTCTCTGCCTTCAGCCGCTGAAGCCTGGAGACACCCTGCGCCGCGACCATCTCGTACTCCTTTGCCAACTGCACATGCTGCCTCATCGAGGCCTCCACGTGGCGCAAGACGTCTCCAAGGGCCTCCGCGGCGAGACGAACAAAAAGTGAAACACAGAGCCACATCACAAGCGGCTTCGCATACGTCCCCTCTTCATCTTCTATTGTTGTTTTCTTGTTTGCTGTCCTGGACATGCACTTCACGTACTCCATCACCGTGGTCTCGTCAAGCATCAGCGTGTAGCGCAGATAGAGGTACTTCGCGGCGCATACGGCGGAGCTGGCGGGATTCGGCAAATTTGTTGGGATTCGCCACCCGTGAAGCTCCATCGCGAGTGAAAGAAGATCGGTCAGGTCAAGAAACAGCTTTCGCCGTGTTAGCCGACGCACATGCTCGGGAAGCCGTGACCACACCCTGTCCACCAGAAAAGGCGCCGCATCGGCTACGTAGTCGGCGAAGAACATCTGACACTGTGTGACGTCGCGGTAGAGTGCAAGCGCCGGGGTCAAAGTCCCCGGCAGACGTGCTAAGCCCCGCACGTAGGCGAGGCGTCGCAGGCAACGCAGCAGCTCGAGGCACTCCGTGTGGCTATAGTCATGGTAGTGCTCCGCCGCCGCAATGGCAAGTGCAATGCTGAGCGCCGGATCCTCTACCTCCACTGTGGCAAGTGCCTTGAGGAGCAACAACAGTGAACGCGGTGGGAGCCCCATGACAGGCACCCGGCCGACACCTTGGTGCAGACGCAGCATCTCACTCACGCTGGTCGCCTCCCGATTAGTTGCCTTCCAGCGCAGGCTTAGCGACGTCTCTGTGGGCGACGACACGAGTGGGCCGCGGGTGGTGTCCAGGACGAGAGACGGGACGGTGTCCACGCCACTGAAACCCAGGTTTCCCCTCGGCGCAGCTGGCCCCTTCCGTCGTCCACGCGCTCGAAAGACAGAAAGAGGGATGTGCTCACCGTCTAACTCCACGCATCCGCCCAACTCCTCGTGTTTGTCGCTCGTTTTCCCCGGCGACGCAGGCTCCGTACGCGGCGCAAACGGGAGACAGTGCTCCGTCACGGCGCGGAGACTCGGCGGTACATGGCTCGAGGCCAAAACATCATCCCCAAGATCCCACTGGAAGCGAATTTCTAAGAGACGCTCAATGGTGCGGTCGAGGCCGTCATCACCAAACTGCGGTGCCGGTGGCTCCAGCACGTCTTGACGTTTTCGTCGCGTCCTCACGCCTCCAGTGGCCCGTCCCCAGAAGGGCGTCCACGTACGCCGCTCATCGGTCATGAGTCCCACGACGCTGTGGGAGGACACGCCGCCGTCCGTACGCACAGCCGGGACGGAGTACGAAGGCGAGCAGCCGTATTCGTTGCGAAAGTAATTGGCAAACGGACGCTTAGATTTCTTGAGGTTTTTTCGGTCCGCCTGATGACGCGCGGCGATACCAGCGTCTAGTTGCTGGTGCGAGGCCAATGCAGGGGCCAGCCACGGCACCCGTGGACGCCGCGGGGCCCACGGTGCGAGCCGCTGCATCGTGCAACGGCAGCTCATCTGTGCCCAAGCGGCCGCCCAACAATTGCGGTTTGTACTGCCGGTGGCGTGCGCGGATGAGCGTTAGGTGCGCCCAGGAGGCAGGAAAGGAGAGAGACGAAGGGAAACCCAACGCTTGACTGCGGGGACGCAGGAGCCGGCATGCGTGGGAGACGCAAAGAACGCGCAAAATAAAAAGGAGAAACATCAGTGGCATAAGAAACAAAATAACACCAAAAATAATAATAATAATAATAAAGGGGAGTGAGGAGGTGCCACACCGAGGGAGAATGAGAGCTAGAAAGAGAGAGAAGGCGGGTAAAAATTAGTCACATTAGTTTCCGTCACTAGGCGTGGAGGTGCAGCCCTGCAAAAAACAAAAACAAAAACGAAAACTGGCCAATGGAGCAGGGACGACGCACCCTCCCCACCACAACGGAATGCAGGGGACATCAAGAGCGCGGCGACAAGAAGAAAAAACAAACAAAAACACTGTGGAGATGGAGTGTCACGGCCTCATGCGTAGTTCCCCCTCGCCGTTTGCCCAATAGGCGGGTGTTCTTCCTTCCACTCAGACAGTCGAATGTCACGCTGGCGCTGCCGCTCCTCCACGCCCTCAGGGCCCAGTCGCTCGTCCTCCTCCGCCTGTTGCCGCTGTGCCGCCGCACTGGCATCCATCCGCCGCTGCACATCTGCCATCTCTGCCTCTGCAAACTCCTGAAGCGTCATCGTCGGGGCATTCCGTTCAAGCATCAATTCATCCACCACCCTCTGTCTGAAGTCCTGCTGACTGGCAATGGCGCTCATAGCGACGCTGCTGAGCTGTGCGGTGGGGATCGGCCCACCAGGGGTGATGAGGCCACCGGGAAGAATCGTATACGTGTGGCGTCCCAGCGACTTCTCGCCACGCTGCACCGCTTCAAGTGTATTTTGGTGTTCAATGGAAATGGCCTGCCGCTGCTCGGGAGAGAGCGCCTGGAGCATCTCTAGCTCCCGCGATGACAGCTGCCAGCTGCTGCAGCACTCGTAGATGGACCATCGCAGGCGCGACAGCGCACGATTGCGGAGAGCCTCCTCCTCATCACAGTTGGTGTCCTCAAACTCATCGTCATCCGCCTCCATCAGTGCCCCCATGTGCTTGCGCTTGGCCAACAGGTACTGCACCTGTTCTTCATAACGGTGTTTCTCCTCCTCCAGCTCCCGCCGCTTGCGGGAAAGCTCAAGCCGTTGCGTGCGCTGTTCCGAACTTAGACTGCGGTACTTCTCCAGCGTCTGCTCATCCACGAGCTCGTAGTCCAGCATCCACTGAAAAAACACGTCGCACCACCGCTTGGAGGCGGTGAGAGCCTCCTCGCGAGTCATGCCCGTCGCGCTGCTTGGCGCCAGCGCCGACGACGACACTACCCCGGGCGTTGGCATGGGTCCCTGAACACGCTGGTACAGGTCCGCGATGATGTACGGGGTCCACAGGAGCTCCAGCGAGTTCGTGGAGAGCTCATCCAGGTGCTCGTTGGGGGACATGATGCCCACCACCGCCATCTGGCGCCAAAGCAGCTCGAACTGCGGGATGAGAGTGCGGGCGAGCGCGTCCGTTTCCTCAGCCGGCATGCCGCGCAGGACTCCCCCCTCGTACTGGCGAAGCAGTTGGCTGAACTGCCCCTTCACAGTCAGATTGCTGCCGTCGTTAGGCATTGCTGTTTTCGCTCTATACCTTCCTCCCATAGACAACAAAAGAAAAAAAAGAATACAATTATAAAGGGGCAGCGCCCATTCAGATACAGCAGGGAAGCAAACAACGCGAAACCAAAAAACTCTGCTGACTTCAGAGTAAAAAAAAAAGTGCTCACAACATGCATCGAGCTGCCAAATGAGAGCAGTTTAGGTCGCTAGTCTCCGGTGTATCTTGGTCCTGGGCCCTCAACGCCCCGCTTGAACGCCCGCTGCATCATGGGATGATCCATGTAGACGTCGCGGCGAAACTGACGTAGAGGCGATAGTTCCCTGTTCCGCTGCGACCTTCGCTTTGCTCCGCCTCGCTTTTCCTCCTCCTCTGCTGCTCCCGTGGTAAGATCGTCCTCGTCGATGCCGGTGCCGGTGCCTGCTTTCGCGTGGGGCCGGGCCTCACGCCACCTGAGCACCTCACCCTCCCCATGATCCGGCCCCGTCATGAAGTCCTCTGGGCTGATGTTGTGCCGCTGGGCAAACCGCTCCGTCCAGACATCCGCCAACTCACGCCGCCGCAACACAATCGCACAGCGCCGCATTGAGGTTCAGAGTGCCATGCGAACCCCCGTCCCCGAACTCATGGGAAGCGGGGAGGTGGGCTCCCACAGCTCCTTCCACAGGGCCTCTCCGTGCTTGAGAGCCTCAGCTCTATCCTCCGGCCGTGAGCTGCGGGCAAGCTTGAGCGCCAGTCTCCCCTCCACGTCCAACGTTTGCATGCGCGGGGCCCCATCCTGGGTCTGACGCCGAAGCTGCGCGAGCAACTGCGGAATGGAGAGCAGCACCTCGCCGCTAATGCTGCACCGCCACAGGGGCGTGGGCTGGCAGAGGAAGATGCAGCGCCGCTGCACCGTCGCATTCCGCAGCCTCACACCCGTCACACAACGACGAGAAACGACGAAGTACATGCCACGCACGCAGCGCAGGCACGCCCCTCCCCAGTCATGCAAACAGCGCCAAATTGTCTTCAATACATGTTTCCATCACAATTGGCAGCAGCAGCAGCAGTAATAGCAACAACAACTGCCCCCTCTCATCGCAGCTATACACACAGAGACAGACAGACAGAGTGGAACACCAAACAGAAAGGGAGATGGTCAGTGTGAGACACAGCGCAAAACAGCAGAGCGTTGTGGCAGACATGAGAAGAGAGTAGCAACGGAAAGTGACGTAAATAAGGAAGGAAAGGGAAAGGAGACAAGCGCAAACCAAGATTAATAAAGAATCCTCAGCTGAAGGCAAAAAAAGAGAAAGTGAGGAAGCGGCGTTAAACGGCCCCGATACAGTGCGACGTAAGTGCGTCAAACAAAGTCAATAACAAAAGCCCGCAAGACGCACACGCCCATCAGCTTTCAGCTGGCGGCTGCCCCTACACTCACTCCCTCCCTCCCCTCCCTTTCTCACTCCCCACTTTACACCTATCAGCGGTGACGACAGCAGCAAGGAGGTGGATGGCAACCGTTGACTGCGGCAGTGAACACACAACTCTTGAGAGGCAAAAAAAAAAAGGGGGGGGGGGGGGGCGAATAAAGCAGTTTACTGAGAAACTGCAAATATCACCCCTTTTCTTTTCTCTTAATCTCTCCCCACACACACACATACGCATTGGTATATACGTCCTTTCTGCCACTTTTTGTCGTTATTCGTCTTATATTGGTAGTAGTCGTGGGGAGGAGAAAGGGGAAGACCCTCCTTTTCCTTGACTTTCTTCTTCTCGTGTATGCCTTTCTATCCTCGCCCCCGCCTCAGTAGTGCCTCCAGTCCATGCCGTCGTCGTCGTCGTCCGCTGCCTCGTTTGCGTCGTCCGGTAAATCTCGGTCATTCACCTCAGCGTCATCCACCACCTGCAGCGCCTCGTCAACGAGCTGGCAAAGGTTGTCCACGTACACCGCGTTGGTGACGTCCATTGGGCGAAAAGTGACGAGATTGAAATCAAAAATGACGCCGGCCAGCGTGCGCACCATCCTGCGCCAGCGCTCAGGAAGTGGCTTCGTATCAAGATAGTCAAAGTCGCAGGTGCAGAAGTGGTCTAGTGTCCCCTCCTTCACGGCCGGCGGAAGCAGGTCGCACTTGCTGAGCACGTTCACAAACGGGCAGTCGAAGCACACCATGCTCGAGAGCGCAAAGGTGCAGCCAGAGACAAACTTTCCCGCATCCGCGGTGGCTGCCAGCGCATCTAGCAGAAATAGGACAACGACGTGAAAGCCCTCCCGCTCCAGGAGGCGCACAAAACCCGGAACCGCCGCAACGTGCGTGAGCACCTCCAGCTGCCCTGGCATGTCAACTATGATAAAGTCATCCTCGTGGTCACCGAGCTGGTCACGCAGCCACACCTCACCCTGGCTCAGTAGGTACTCCATGCAAAACACCAACCCACCGTTTGGGCCAAGGCCTTTTCCTTCCATGGCGTCCTCCAGTGAGATTAGGTCGCGGATGTCAATGGAGGGGTTGTATGGCAATTCCTCTGCAGCAGGGTCAAAGTTGCAGATGTGCGTGGAACGGCCTTTTGTCGCGTAGTGTTCCGCCAAGACGGCACTGAGTGTGCTCTTGCCGCTCCCCGCCGGGCCAATCATAACGGCGGCGTACTTGCCCATCGTGAACGGAAGCTGCAAAAATAAGCCGATTTGCGAGAGAAATAGAGTGAAATAAAAAAAATAAAAGAAAAAAAATCAAAACCAAGGCGACAGGCAATGAAAGAAGCGACTGTTTTTTCCCCCTTTCCATATATGAACATGCGCATACTACCCTGCATATATATATATGCATGCGTTGCTATTAAAGGGACATCACAAATGTAAAACAAACGCCAAACGCAACTTACAACGCTGAAGTGTTATTGTTTTGGTTTTCTCCTTCTTTTTCTTTACTTTTCCTCGTTTTTGCTTTAAAAACTCTGAACCCTGAGGTACTTTTATCTTTTTGTCTTTCCTGTTTTGCCTATCGGCCTCTCTCCCACACGTTCACACAGCGCACGCCCCACCCACCAACCCACCCTCCGCTCAGTAGTACGCTTTGTCGTTCCGCCCTGCCCCCTCGCGCCTCGGCCGTGTATTTCGGTCAAACTCGGCTTCGTTTGCGGGGATGTTGTTTCCCCGCCCCTTTTCATAGCTGTGCCTGTCGCGTGGGGCATTGGCTGCTTCCCCGCTCCGCGAACTGTGCCTCCCCCTCACCTCATCGTAGCCCCTCTTCTGGCGGGTGAGTGGGGCGGTGGGATCGGTGGAGGTCACAAGGCTGCTGCTAATAAAGGTGGGCGTGAACGTCGGTGGCGCCGTAACGCCTTCCGGGGGCCGCAGCATCCGTAGGGAACCCCCCGAAGCCGCCTCCGTCGTCGGCAGTGCCGCGGTGGAAGAGAGTGGTTCCCCCAACGCGCTGCTGCTCGTGACGTTGTTGCTGTTCGCAGGGAGTTCCCGTCGGTGGGCGGCTGCGGACTGCGGCATGGGACCGTCTAGGCCTAAGTCGCCCAACGAAAATTGCTGCACGACGGTAAACATGTTCCACTCAAGCCGGTCTCGGAGATCTTCGTCTGTGAGTAAGGCAGCCTTGCGCCGGGCGATGGCGGCCTTGGCATACTTCACTTTTTCCTCGCATACCGTACCAAGAATCTCCTGCGCGGAACGGTAGCGCTCTAACCGGTCCTCTACCTCGTCCGGGTCGTGATTTAAAATCATCCGGTACGACTCCACGAGTTTCAGAAAGACGCTGTGGCGCACATCCTCGCTAAGAAGAAACCGGAATGCCGCGTTGCTGCGGTACCTGCCAAGGATGTCCTTCAGAAAGCGTTCCCCGTACTTGGCGACGTATTGTGCGGTACAGGTCATGTAACTCAGCGTCAGCGCCGGCATGTTAATGGTGCCGTGGAGCAAGTCAAGCGAGTAGCGGTTTGGAAACGGGTCTTCCAAGTAGCGCTGCGCCTCGATCTCCGCCTGCCGCAATGCCTCATCGCGTTTTGGGTCGTGGCGTGCTGCCGTGCCGCCCTCCCGGCGCACAATGCCCCCCGCCTTCACCGTCGTTGCCGCCGTTACGGTCAAGGCGGCCCCTGCTGCGCTGCCGTTGGTGGCCGTCTCCGACTTACCCTGCGCCTGGTCCTTCTTCTCATCGTTGGGGATTAGCTCGGGGTGGGCGCGGTACTCGTTCAGCTTCTGCAGAAAGAAGGGGTAAAACACGTGGGTCATCTCAAAGTAGAGAAACTCCTCCCGCTTCTGACTGGCAAGAACTTTAGCCATCATCTCCTCCGCCTTTCGCTTGTCGCGCTTCGCGAGGCTCGCAGCAGACTTCTCAATTTTGGCCCGTAGCTCCGGCCCAGGGGCGATGATGCCGGGAGTTGAGTCGTCCTCGGTGGGCATGCACACTACCGACGCAGTTGTGCCACACACACACACACACACACACTCACTCACTCACTCACTCACCCTCCGTACGGGTTTCTCGCGTCGCCCCAACCACCGTTGCAAGCGGGTGTAATGCATGCGTCCATAGGGAAAAGAAAATGAAAATGAAAGAGAGATAGAATAGGAGGAGCAGAGAAGGGGATGGAACGTAATGGTATAAATATAGATGTCAATAACCGCCTTGCGTTTCATGGGGGCGGCGTCAGACCACCTCGCAGGAACAAACTTCAGAAGGCCTCGCCTTCATTGCTTCCTCAGGACCACGAGGCCCTCTTTTTTTTCTTTTTTTTCCTTTTTTGTTTCGTCTTTTGCTGCGCCGCTCCATGTCCCGCTCTTACCTTTAGCAGTGCATCTATGAGCGCGTGCAGCCACGCATTACAGCGCCACCTGCGATGCGGAGGCAAAATTAACAACAACCGTGTCCAGCTTCGGTGCGTTCACATCCACAAGCACGAGCGTCCCGGTTTGACAGAACGGTGGCAGACAAATAAGTCTCACTCCTACGCTGTCGTCTTCAGAGGTCACCTTGTTTGTGGTGTCGCCGCAGGCCGGGTTGAAGTTCGCAAGCTGCATCCACTGTGTCTGCATCTCCGGCTGGTCACAGCAAACAAAACAGTGCGGGGCGCTTGGGAAGACAAACGGGTCGGACACCTTAAAGGGATAACTAAACAACGTGTTGGGGGCCGTCGGGCAGGCGCAGCCGCAGCGGAGCAGCATGGTCATCGCGTCCAAGCGTGTCGGGTATCGGGTTTCACGGCTGACGTCATTCAAGTTGCTACCAGCAGAAATGAAAAATATCGTGCCGCCCTCCATCGACGCTTTCGTCGCGGCAGCATTGGCGAGGGGTTCGCCGGGAAATGCATGAAACTCGTAGGGGTTCGTCACAAGCTTAAGTGAGGAGCGCCGGGCAGCCTCTGGAAGCAGCAGTGGGTGGAGTGGCTGCTGCGGCTGAAAGGCGTTGCTCATGTCTTGCTCCCCGGGCATCAAATCTACATCGACGGTGTCCGCGAGGCGCGCCAGCACAGCGTCGAGTTCGCTCATAAGCATCGCAGAGGTGACGATGCCGCTCTCCTGCTTGTCGTCGCTAAGGCGTGTGTGATCGGAGGGGTCCAACTTAACCTTCCGCTTTAGCCGCAGCTCATCGGTGGGGGCAATGTTGTTGCCTGCCACCACCAACCGGGCAATGCGGGAGGCCTGCGTCACCATGGCGTCATCGCCAACGTGGCCAGCCAAATAATCTATGAGCAGCTCCACCATCGTGCGGATACGGGCCCCTGCTGCATTCGGCGCCTGTGCGCTGCCCAATCCCAGCCCACAGACAATTCCCACGTAGCAAGGCGGAAGTGGGGAGCTACACGGGAGCAGTCGCGGGACGTAAATATCCCGCAAATCTGGAAGGGTATAACTGTGAACCAAAAGGCACCCATTCTCGCGCAGCGTCCCGTCCACGCCCAGTACAAGCCCCGTGCAAAGCAAATCCACTGAAACCCCCTGGAGTAGCACGCGGCCGCTGCTGTCCTCCATGAAGACTTCATCCAGCGGGGTGCAGAGTGAGACAGGCTGCTGCCCAGTCTCGCCACGATCCCCAGACTCCTCAGCAGTTTTATTGTTTCCACCCTCTTTCCCCTCGCCTACCTCACTGACAAGTGGAGGCGCATCGCAAAGGGCATCCGCGGCGTCACCCTCCCCCTCGTCATCCTCACCAGCATCAATGCGGATAAGTTCCTTTTGATACTCATCGAGAAAGCGTGGAAGCAGCCGCATCTGCTTGTAGATCACTCCCACACACAGCGCGCGCTGCCCCGGGACAAGATTTAGCACGCGAGCAAAGGGCGGGGCAGCACCGCCAGTAGGAACGTGAGCGTCAGCCATCGCGCGGATGGCGCGGAGTGCACGCGGCTGCAGCGCTGCCTCCCTGCATTGGTACATCGCCGCGTACTGCTGCGTGAACTGCTGTTGGCGGAGAAGGAACCGTTGGTGGGTGCGGCGCAGCGAAAGGGCGGCGCGTCGGCGAGGCCTCTCATGTCTCCCGTCACTCAACTCCTGCGTCATAAAGTAATGGAAGTCCCGGCTGTACGTACGAGGCACGCACACAGAGGAGGCACCATACGTAGAGAGGGAAAATACAAAAAAAAAAACAGAGAATGAAAGTTTTAAAAACAAAAAAAAACAAGAGGAACACGACAGCTCCGTGCGGAAGCAACAGGCTGCAGCGTCAGAAAGGGCGACCAAAGCAGTGAGCGGGGAGACGGCAAGAAGAGGAACCGGCACACAAAGCATGAGCCAAGCATGGGATAAAAAAAATATGTGTGTGCCTGCAAGAAACGAGAAATGCCAACCAGCCAACCTGCCCCTTTCACGCACATCACGGTACAAGAAAAGAAATAATGATCAAATTAAAATAAAAAAAACTCACTGCAGTTCCTGTTTTCTTCTCGTGAACGCTGCCGAAGACAACGGGCAATGACGGGCGCGGCCCCTTTTAAAGTAATCTCCTCCTCACTCAACTCGGCTGCTCGCGTGGCGTCCTCCTTCTTTTCCTTATGTTTTTTTTTCCTTTTCGCTCTCTCTTCCTCTCCATCTCTGCCTCGTGATCTCGTTTGCTTGTTTTAATATCACCGTTGTCGCTCAATAATAATTATTTATTTTTTTTTCGGTCTTATTTGTTCTTTGCTCGCGTGTGTCTTAGTGCAGGCGTGTGTGCGCGTCCGTTCTTATTTTGTTCTCCACGGTGTGTCGCCTCTCCGCAGGGCAGGCAGCACGTCACGCACCGTATTGCCCGCACCGAACATGTCTAAACGCACGCGCTTCAGCGTGTGGGAGGGGGGGTTTGTGGTTTCAAAAGAAAAAATCTCGCACTGCCGACGATTGGACAGGGACGGAAAGCAGCGAAGGTCATTCCATACGCCCACGCAGTGGGGAAAAAGGAGGGAGCACTGCCCTCGCCGGGGGTGGCCTCTAACGCGTCATGCAATGAGTACGTATATGCACCTGCTCCTCCCTGCCCGCCCGCGGGCGGGCGCCACACGTCGTGCTACACGGACAAGCCAAGGCGCAGAGAAGCGTCAGTGCGCAGCATCATAAAAACAAGAGGAAAAAAACAAGCAAATCGTGGTGGTTAGCACGGACCGCTAAGCGCAAAGGCGACGCGAACGAAACGCACACGCGCCCTCATGACACGGATGCGGATAAATGAGCCCAAAAAAGGGAAGGAACCGCAAATCAAAAACGAAAAAAAAAAAGGAAGCGAGAGCAACGCCCGCAGTGGCCAACGGCGAGATGCATCCTCCGCTGCAGTGTGCACCTTCGCCCTCGCTGAGCCTCCATCCCCCCGTTTCTTTCGCTCTACGCTTGTTGGTCTTGCGGCCCCCTGTCTTCTCTCTCAACAAGGGATGACGCACTCCACTTCAGTCCTCGCCTTTTCCTTTGAACCCTCTCCGCTATGTGGCGCTCTCCCCTCATCATTTCCTGCCGCCGCCGCCGCCGCCGCCACACACGCAGACGCGCAGTCATCCGCGCTGCACACTGACACGACGAACACGCCCAAATAATCCCTCTAAGTCCCTTTACACAACTAAATTACTTCTTGTGTCCTCCTTGACTTTCTGTTTTCATCTCTTCCTTTCATTGTTGTTGTTTTTGTTTCTTTTTTTTCTTTTTTTTCTTTTCTCATTTCATCCCTTCTTCATTTGGTGGTGAGAAAGTTGCGTGACTTATTTTTTATTTGCCATGTTCTTTTTTTGCCGTTTCTTTCCGTTTACTTCGCGTCCCCGTCGCCCCTGCCCACATTGGTGTATCATCACATCCTCGCTGACGATCGCTTCCGCCGCCAAACTTTTCCCTTCGCACCTCTCTGTCCACCGTTGACCGACGAGTTATCTATGCTAACGGGCGAAGAGTTTACTCGTCGTCGCCCATTGGCAACGGCGCGTTTTCGACCGCACGCGCCTCCTCCTGCAGAGCCTGGAGCTGCTCTGCCGAGAGTGGCTGCACGTTGGGGTCAAGCATCGGTGCCTCCACGAGCGTCAGGTTGGGGTCGTTCGCCAGCTTCTTCGCCAGCCACAGGAACGGCTTCTCAAAGTTGTAGTTCGACTTGGCGGAGATGTCGTAGTACTGCAATCCTTTCTTGCGGTGGAACGTGATCATCTTCGCCTTCACCTGCCGGTCCGCACAGTCTACTTTGTTGCCTACCAGCACGATGGGAATGTTGTCGCACACTCGCGTGATGTCGCGGTGCCAGTTGGGCACATTTTTGTATGTGTTGCGACTTGTCACGTCGAACATGATGATCGCGCACTGCCCCTCAATGTAGTACCCATCCCGCAGCCCCCCAAACTTCTCCTGTCCGGCCGTGTCCCAGCAGTTGAAGCAGATCTTGCCGCGGTTGGTGTGGAAGGTCAGCGGGTGCACATCCACGCCCACGGTCGCAACGTACCGCTTCTCAAACTCCCCCGTCAAGTGCCGCTTCACAAACGTCGTCTTCCCCGTACCACCGTCGCCCACCAAGATGAGCTTGAAGGTAGCCACACAGTCCGATGTCGATGGAGCCTGCATCTCGCACAGTTATCCTTCCTCCGCGTCTTCTTTCCTCCTTATTAGTTTGTTTTTTGTTAAATTTAACCCTTCTGTTTTCTTTTTATTTAATCCTTTTGACGTCGTACGTCATGGCGAGAGAAGCAGAGAGGTGGCGGGGCAGCAGCAGCAAAAAAACAAATAGTCCAGCAAACCCCTCGCGCGTTGTCGCGAGTTGGGAGCGGTGGGAGGGAGTCGCACGATGCAGCGAGCGGCTGCAGCACCCAGCACGGCAGCAACAGCCACAATGCGAGAAGGGCAAAGAAAAAAAAGACACAGTGGGGAGATAAAGAGAGAGGGAAAAAGACAAACACCTTCTGTTACCTCTTCTGCTGCCGCGCTTCTCTAAAACATCGCGCGCTGAAGTGCATGTGTCACGAGTCGGTGTGACTGCCCTCAGATTTTTTTTATGGGACTGTATTCCCTCGTTGCTTCGGCGTCTTCCTTGTCTTGCGCCTTCTGCACGGCAGCATTGACGGCATCAATAGACACACACATATACACACACGTCACCGCCCTCCCCTGTTGCTTCACCGTGTTTGCTTGACGCTGCCAACTCCATCACCTGCCCTCCGCCATCCACTGCGTTGCTATTCGGTGCGAGAGTCACCCCGCTTTACCGCTGAGTTGCGTGAAACGCCGGCACCAACACTTCCAACACACAAGGCGGCAGTACTGGGTGGCGGCGCAAAGACGCAACGGTTAAGGGTGTGAAATAAGTGCGGGGCATCGGGCTGCTTACCTCCTCTATCACATACCGCAAACAAGGAGACGCACACCACACACACACAGTAACGGGGTGGAGCGGTGGAAAAACAAAGAGTAAAATAAATAAGCAATACAAACACAAACGTAAACACAAAAAAAAACACGCGAACTACATACATATATAGGCCCATGTAACTCGGAGGCGCCTCACACACACACACCACTTTATAAACCTGCGCAGCGTCGAACCTTGCATATCGTCATTGGAAAAAGAAATTCATGCGTTTCGTCATGTTGTTGTCCTCAAAAGTGCACTTGTCCCTGTTGCATGTATTCAGTTCGCCGCGCAGACGCAAACAGGTGCATCGCATGCATGCATGTAGACCGCGCCAGTGGGGAAAGAGGGGACTACTGCCAACCAGGCTCAGATGCTGCTGCTGCTGTTGTTGTCGTCAGCGTCGTCGCTGTCGGTGCTGATGTCGGAGGTGTCGATGTCAGAGTCTGAGTCGCTGACGCTGTCGTCCCCCGAGAACCCGCTCCC
>NW_021705758.1:0-4466 GCF_003719475.1 Trypanosoma rangeli
CGCGTTGTTCACGTGCAACATGGTCGGGGGAGGCAGAATAGGCATCTGTGTTGTTGGAGCGTGTGTGTGTGTGTGTGTGTATGGAGGATGGGTGGTGCCTGCCGTTACATAACTTGCCGTCGGCTTCTTCTTGCCGCTCGCCGTCGTTCTTTCACATTTACGTTCATTTGGTTTTGTGTGCATTTACCCGTCTCTGGCTCCTCTTTTTATTTCTTGTGGTGCCTCTTGTGCTTTTTCATCCGCTGGACAACACCCACAACGCGAAGAATACGCCTGTAAGCTCAGAATACAAGCAAGGAACGCCTCCCAGCAACAACACCAAGAAGGATGCAGGGTTTTTGCACCCGTGCTAGAACCCTTCGTAACGTTTACAGTGCCGTCCGGCAACAGTCGACCATTGTCGACGAGTTGAAGGGGGCGCTTCTGGCGCGTCACAGAGTTGATGCTCCAAAGCTCAAGCTTTTGAAGGAAAAATACGGTAACGAAAAGCTGAGCGATGCAACCGTAGGTGCCGCTTATGGTGGCATGCGTGGAATCACTGGCCTGGTGCATGAACCTTCACTGGTCGACCCGATGTACGGCATTCGTTTCCGTGGTATGACGATTCCCGAGTGCTGTGAGAGGCTGCCCAAGTCGTGGCTGGGGGGCTCCTCGCCACTGCCCGAGGGAATGTTTTGGCTCCTCATGACCGGCTCCGTCCCCAGTGACAAGCAGATGCAGGAGTTGCACGTTGAGCTGCACCGCCGCGCCGACAGCGAGGCGATTGCGGCGGCCACAAAGGTCATTGCCGGACTTCCTGCAAACACGCATCCGATGACGCAGTTTTCCGCTGGCGTGCTTGCCCTGCAGGCCTTCTCCAAGTTTGCGCCTGCCTACAACAATGGGACCGCCGTCAAGTCGAACTACTGGGAGTATGCCCTTGACGACGGCCTTGATATTATCGCTCGCACTCCCCACCTGGCAGCTGTGATTTACAGCCGCATGCGAACTGGCAAGGCAGAGTTGTTGGCCCCCAGCAACCCTGAGCTAGACTGGAGTGCCAATTTTGTGAATATGCTTGGCTACAAGGACAAGAACTTCTGGGATTGCATGCGCCTGTACCTCGCCATCCATGCCGATCACGAGGGCGGTAACGTCTCGGTACACACAGCAACTCTGGTTGCCTCGGCGCTGAGCGACCCGTACCTTGCGTTTTCGGCGGGCCTCAACGGCCTGGCGGGTCCACTGCACGGTTTGGCGAATCAGGAGGTTCTCTCCTACCTCTTTGAGATGCGGGACAAGTGCAAGGCGGCTGGGGTGGATTTGAAGGATCGCAAGGCGCTGGAGGCTGGTCTTGAAAAGTTCACGTGGGAGCGTCTTAACGCCAAGCGTGTGGTGCCCGGCTACGGGCATGCCGTGCTGCGTGTGCCGGACCCCCGCTACACGTGTCTCCGCGACTACTGCCTGAAGCACTTACCCGATGACGAACTCTTCTTTCTTGTCGACACCATCTATTCCATCATGCCAGGCATTCTGACAAAGCACGGCAAGGTGAAGAACCCCCACCCAAACGTGGACGCCCACTCTGGGGTGGTGCTTCAGTACTATGGCCTCACGGAGCAGGTGTTTTACACCGTTTTGTTCGGCCTCTCGCGGCAGCTGGGTATACTGAGCGGCCTTGTCTGGGGTCGGCTGCAGGACCATCCCATCGAGCGGCCGAAGTCCATCACGTCCGAGGCACTCTTTAGTAAGTTCAATATTCAGTAGACGGGTTATAGCGGGCATGTTTTTTGGGTTTGGTAGGGAACGGAAGCAAGCGGAGTGGAGGGGCAGGGGAGAGTGAGGGGTGACGGGGTGAAGGGTCATGCGATGTGAGTGCGTCCCCTTTTTATAAGGCCCCTGGTCAGCTTGCTTATTTGCATGTGCGTGTGTGCATTTTTGTCTGCGCTTTGTGTTCTCTTGTTTTCTCTCCCCTGACGACCCCGCAGGGACACGTGAAATCAAGGAGACGAGAATCGATTTTTGTATACAAAGCAGTGTGATATGCACACATGTGTGTAGGTAAAGGAAGATAAAAGGGAAGCCCATCTGGGGCTATGCGTCTGTGTGAAGTTCCGTGGACGGTGTTGGATTCAGTGGCTGGTGGGATTGGAGGTGTTGCTAATTAAGGGAAACCTGCCGCGTCACCACATGAGTTATGTTTGCGATGACGCTAGTCTCTACTTCTGTGCACACTTTTTTGCAGTCTCTGTGCAGCTGTGTGACCGTAGGGTGCGGGGTTCATGGTGTTTGGTGGAATGCAATTTGTACGTATGCGTGTATCTTCTGGGGATGCGAAAAAGTGCTTGTGTGCTGTGCTTTTGTGTGCGCGCATCTGTACGTGTAGGCATGCATGGAGTGGTGAGTGCATGGCCTTGCCAGGTGGGCGAGACGAATGAATTCGGCGGGTGGGAAGCGGCGGAGTGCGCTGCTGGGTACGTACAGGGGAAGGGGGTGGGTGGGGGAATGTCCAGTGCGTCGTTCCTCATGGGTGCGTTGGTGGAAGGAAAAAAAGAAAAGAAAAACAACTTGCACAAACAAAAGAAGAAAATAAGGAAGTAAACTTGCGGGTTGTGTTTGGGCGGGAGCGAGAGTGTTGATTGTTCGGCGTCTTGTCCCTGAAGTTTCGTGTTGTTGGTAATTTCTACAAAAAAATAAGGGCATATTGGTTGTTTATTTGTTTAATTATTTATATTCTTGTGCGTGTGTGTTTTTTTTTTTCTGTCGTGGGAAACTTTTTCCCTTGTTGCTTGTGGGCGAGTGACTCGGTAAGGCCCACACCCAGTTGTCGTTGTGTATGGCCGCTCGGACAGGAGCCCGCCCCCGGGCACTCGCTGTAAACGGAATGGCAATCCGCACGTCTCGCCCTCATGTGTGTTTGTATGTGTGGATCTGCCTGCGCACGGAGGGCATCAACGCGGGTGCCCGTGTTTGCATCCATGCACACTTATGCCCACGCACTTTACATACACGAATTCGTGCCTATTTTTGTTTTTGTTTTTTTTTGGTGGGTACTCATTTATATTTTTATTTATTTGCGGAGTTAATGGGTATACGCGCGCAACGTTGCATCTGCGCGTGCGTGTGTCCAGGCATATACCTGTGTACATGTACCTATGCGCGGGAGAGTTAAATGGCTGGGGTCTACGACAGGAAGAAACGTACCACGAGAGAGGCAAAGGTGAGATGAAGATGTCGGGAGGTCCTTACCACCGTTCTTAGGCGCAAAAGAAAAGAATGATGTGAAGTTGTGAAGTGATTGGATAATTCGCCGTGGTGGTGTTACTTGATGTGCTTAGCAAAGGGGTGGATCAATGCGATTTACGGTCGGTGCCATTTGAGGCACACAACAAACGTATTGACGCTTTTTGTGGGCTACGGAAGCTACGGCGTGCAATTTCACTGCCTACTATTTTTTAGTTGTTGTTGTTGTTTTTTTGTGCGGTGCCCGTCGGGGATGGGTGGGCTCGGCTGTGCTTTTTGGGCTTGTCTTTGGGGCGGGAAATATTGACGTCTGTGTGCTGCTTTTGACGTTTATCGGGGATCTTTTCTCCCCGTGCCTGCTTCTCTGCGGACACCGCCCCCGCTTGCATTACTTCCCACGCCTCTCCCCTCCGTCTGCCTCACTTGGTTGCCTCCTCCACAAGACAGCGACTCAGAGAGGCACTGTGGATGTCCACCCTCTCTGTTGTCTTGGAGTTTGGGTAATGCGTTGCACCGCGACAGCCCCTCCCTCCCGCGGATTCTGCTTTCTCACGACTTTCTGGTGGTGCGGGGTGCGGGGGGGGGGGGGAGGGTGACGGACGGCGCGGCTGCAAGTATTGCGCCGAATGTGCTCGGCGATGGTATCAATCGTGGACGAATGAAGACGACCGACGCAGCGTTTACTCCGCTCGTGTGCCGTCCGTGCTACTCATGCGTTGGTGAGGCCAAAGGCGTGGTGCTCGGTGCGCGTTGTTCACGTGCAACATGGTCGGGGGAGCAGAATAGGCATCTGTGTTGTTGGAGCGTGTGTGTGTGTGTGTGTGTATGGAGGATGGGTGGTGCCTGCCGTTACATAACTTGCCGTCGGCTTCTTCTTGCCGCTCGCCGTCGTTCTTTCACATTTACGTTCATTTGGTTTTGTGTGCATTTACCCGTCTCTGGCTCCTCTTTTTATTTCTTGTGGTGCCTCTTGTGCTTTTTCATCCGCTGGACAACACCCACAACGCGAAGAATACGCCTGTAAGCTCAGAATACAAGCAAGGAACGCCTCCCAGCAACAACACCAAGAAGGATGCAGGGTTTTTGCACCCGTGCTAGAACCCTTCGTAACGTTTACAGTGCCGTCCGGCAACAGTCGACCATTGTCGACGAGTTGAAGGGGGCGCTTCTGGCGCGTCACAGAGTTGATGCTCCAAAGCTCAAGCTTTTGAAGGAAAAATACGGTAACGAAAAGCTGAGCGATG
>NW_021705758.1:4491-6263 GCF_003719475.1 Trypanosoma rangeli
TTACTGCTGTGGCTGCCTTTGTGTGATGAGAGGAACGTTGTAGTGCGCACTGACTATTCGTCATGATTGAGCAGACAACTGTAAGCTTCTAAATTGAGGTTTCTGAATCTGTGTCCTTGTCTTTCCTTTCTTGTTTTCCTATGCCGCTTCCCGGCTAAGTGCGTTGGTGCGCGAAATATCGAGGACATGGAATACGTGTGTACCGCCGATTTCGGAAAGAAGACGTTGCGCTTGCTGCGGAGTTAATGACAACTCTGCGGCAGAAGAACTCTTGCATGATTCACAAAGGGGGTGCCGCATTGCACAGCCGCGTTGATGTCTGCCTCCGCGTCTTGTCCTGAGGTAAGGTGCGGTGCGGGACGTTGCAGGGCCAGGCTGCTCCTACTTACCAGCGTCGGGCAGTGTGTCTCTGCCTGTGCGTCAATCGTGCGGAGCGAGAGTTGGGGAAGGGGTGGGTGAGACGGCTGCGGGACCTGTTTTTTTTTTTTTTGCTCGCGCCTCTTCTTCAACCGCCTCGCACCGTGCTGCCCTTGTGCACTGCTTATTGATTTTGTGGGGCGGAGAGCCTCACCGAAGCACCTGTCCAAGTCGCTTCTCCCCCCTTCCTACCCTTCCTACCCTTGGGCGGGGGCGGCGGCGGCGGCGGCGGCTGTCAACTACGTTTGCAGATGAGGACAAAAGTTGTAGTGCGCGACTGAGCGTTGCTTGGTGCTGAGCAAAAACGACCGACGCAGTCAAGGCTGCGCCCTGCTGACGCGACGTTGTTTGAACTGCCGCGGCCGTGCCTTGCGTTCCCCATGCAGATGAGGAGACCCGTAGCCACGGTGCCTTGCCCACTCGGTGGCGCACTGTGGGTGGTGGTTTTCCGAGACGCGCCGCCCCCTGGCTGTGTGACTCCCCTACTGCCGGCGTGATGACTTATTCAGAGACGGATCCCGTAATCAGAGCACTGTGCGCTGAAACGACACGATGACAATCCGTATACATATCTTGCTGACGACACCTGCTGCCCTACCCACCCACGACAGGTTGCGTTGCTGGCCGCAATGATGAAAACTTGTCTAACGACAGGCGGACCGACCCACCAATGAGGACTCTTGAATGTGTACAAATGTTGAGCGACCTGTTTCCACCCACCACTTCTCCCCTCCATTCTTGTGTGAACGCTGTCTGCGTCCCACGGGAATCTTGGCCTATTCTCGCGCTTGCCGCGACGCCCTCGTCTAACACCTCGTGCTGTGGGTTCCATTCTCAGCGGGGTGATTTCAGGGGGCGGAGAGTCTCAGCGAAACGCTTACTGCTGTGGCTGCCTTTGTGTGATGAGAGGAACGTTGTAGTGCGCACTGACTATTCGTCATGATTGAGCAGACAACTGTAAGCTTCTAAATTGAGGTTTCTGAATCTGTGTCCTTGTCTTTCCTTTCTTGTTTTCCTATGCCGCTTCCCGGCTAAGTGCGTTGGTGCGCGAAATATCGAGGACATGGAATACGTGTGTACCGCCGATTTCGGAAAGAAGACGTTGCGCTTGCTGCGGAGTTAATGACAACTCTGCGGCAGAAGAACTCTTGCATGATTCACAAAGGGGGTGCCGCATTGCACAGCCGCGTTGATGTCTGCCTCCGCGTCTTGTCCTGAGGTAAGGTGCGGTGCGGGACGTTGCAGGGCCAGGCTGCTCCTACTTACCAGCGTCGGGCAGTGTGTCTCTGCCTGTGCGTCAATCGTGCGGAGCGAGAGTTGGGGAAGGGGTGGGTGAGACGGCTGCGGGACCTGTT
>NW_021705758.1:6288-57710 GCF_003719475.1 Trypanosoma rangeli
GGTTTTCCGAGACGCGCGCCCCCTGGCTGTGTGATCCCCTACTGCCGGCGTGATGACTTATTCAGAGACGGATCCCGTAATCAGAGCACTGTGCGCTGAAACGACACGATGACAATCCGTATACATATCTTGCTGACGACACCTGCTGCCCTACCCACCCACGACAGGTTGCGTTGCTGGCCGCAATGATGAAAACTTGTCTAACGACAGGCGGACCGACCCACCAATGAGGACTCTTGAATGTGTACAAATGTTGAGCGACCTGTTTCCACCCACCACTTCTCCCCTCCATTCTTGTGTGAACGCTGTCTGCGTCCCACGGGAATCTTGGCCTATTCTCGCGCTTGCCGCGACGCCCTCGTCTAACACCTCGTGCTGTGGGTTCCATTCTCAGCGGGGTGATTTCAGGGGGCGGAGAGTCTCAGCGAAACGCCTACTGTTGTATAGTTCATGTAATTGTTTTTTTGTTGACGTGTTGTGCTTGTATGTTTTTTTTTTCGCATGTTTTTGTTTTCCATAGTAGTATCTGCGATGTCATCTCACTTTAAGTGGAAGGTTCTGCGTCGGGTATCTTTTTTGCAGAGATGTGTTTGTTGTCGTTTCGCTGTGCTGGTGGTTGCTTTGTTTTGCGGTTTGCTGATCACTGCTTGTTGGTTTTTTTTTCAGAGGAGGATGATCGTGCGGAAAGATCTTTGTTGATTGTTTCACATGCGTCGTTTGTGACCACACCCATGGTCGTAGAGAAGTCGTTGGTTGAGTTGCGAAGTGGTAAAGTTGTTACACCACGGTCTTCTCTGCGCGGCCTTGCTTGTCCACCGTACGATGCCCAGGCGTTGGATACAGTACAGATCCCACTTGAACATCTCCCGCGGAGGAAGGCGAAAAGTGTGGCAACAAAATACAACAGGCGTGTGCACAATTGCCTTAAGGATGGTATCTGGCATGGTGTGCGTGCGGAGGACCATCGGGATATTCTGCGTGGTATTGTCAATATGAGTGGCGTCGGTAGAGGCTCCTTTGTTTTAGATTGGGGGAGTGGATGTGGACAGAGCATGCAATTCATGTATGAGGAATATAGTGTGAAGAGCGTTGGAATAGACGTGGCGAATGCATCGATCTTTTACGCGCGTTTGATAACCTCTGATGATCTACTTCATTGTGTAGCAGACGGGACAAACATGAGTTGGATTTTATCGGATTTTTTTGACCACGTCATCAGTTTTGGGTCGATGCGACATGTGTATAATCAGACGCTTTTCTGTAATGTGCTGAGACAGATGCTACGTGTGGTGAAACCGCTGGGAACAGTCTACAATGGCTGGAGTGATGAAAATGACTTTAAGCGAAGGCACGTGCCCTTGTGCCTTGCTGATTTGCCTGTGACGTACAAAATTGTGGAGGAAAAAGAAGCCTTTTCTCACATCCGCGTATTTCCTTTGAAGGCGAGGCAGTCGACACCCAGCACGTACTCTCTTGTGATAACGAAGCATTCAAGGGAGAGGACGGCACGGGTGCCGGATAAAGTGTACAATGACGTTGAGGCCATGCCATTCCGTTGTCATGGGCCAAAAGGTATGGACTGCGGCGCACAGAACGCGTCGGAGAGGAGGGAAACTTTTTTGCGGGAGGTTTTCATAAATGGCTCAGAACCGGTGGAGTGGCCTCTCTGTCCACCGTATGATCCTTCGTTCGAGTTACGACAAATCCCGCTGAAACATTTACCCCGGAAGAAGCCTACAAGTGTTTCACAGAAGTACGATCGTCGTGCACACGGCTGCCACAAGGATGGCATATGGCATCGTGTCAACCTGAACGACCATGAAGTCATTCTGCGTGTGATTGCGGGTTTGCTTAATGTGAGAAAGAACGATCGATTGCTGGATTGGGGCTGTGGATGTGGTCACCACTTGCAGTTTATGCATGATTTTTATGGTGCCGTTGGGATGGGGATTGACATCAGTAATAAAACGATTGAATACGCCCGAATGATGACGACAAAACGAAATCGCTACTGTGTAGCCGATGGAACCCGCATGGATTGGCTGCCCTCAAATTTTTTTGATCATGCGTTTAGTTTTGGCTCCGTTTACCATGTGTACAATGAAACCCTTTTTTGCAGTGTATTGCAGCAGATGACACGCGTTGTGAAGGCTGGTGGAAAGGTATACAACGGATGGACGGAGGAGTCGGAGTTTCCTCGCCAGAAAGCGCAGTTATGCCTGACAGAGGTTATCCCACCCAACTGCGTGCAAGTAGAAATACTGGAGGAAGTACAACTGTTTAAACGCGTGAAGTTGTTTCCTCTCAAGGCGCGTAGGAGTGTACCCAATACATACTCGCTCCTCATACATAAGCTTCCGTCATGTCAAGGCACCTAACATGGCCTTATATTCCACGTTATGGTTGCTACTATTACTGTCGATGTATCGTTGCTGTTGTTGTTTCTTGTTTCATCCCTGACTCTCTTGTAGCGTGTCTTATTTTATTTTTTATGCGAAGCCTCTATATTTGGCAACGTATCTCTGCATGTTGTTATTTACTTTGCTAAAGCGTCTGCAATGACTATCTTTCCTACACACCTGCAACCGCGCCGAGTGTGTCGTTACTAAAGGGGTGATTGGGCATGTTTTCCTTCCTGCTCTCTCTCTCTCTCTCTCTCTCTCTGGGGAGATTACCTCCATGGTTCTTATCCTTCATTGTTTTGCCGTATGCCCGCTGTGTAGAAGGTGGTAGCCTCTACGGTTTTCATTATGAAGCCGTCCTCGAAGAGCCAGCTCAGCAATGAAGATGACGAGAAGTGTCTTCTTGCGAATCTCCAGTATCGGCTTTCCTTGCACTGCTGCCGCGTGTTGGCTCAACTTACGGCACACACTGGCAAATCGTTTCTTACCCTGGCGAAGCGAGGACGCTCCCCACCACGCTCAGAGGCAGAAGGCGAACATGCTGAGGACGCCGGAAAATGTGATGAGTTCAGCATGCACGAGGAGGCCTATCGTTCCGTCCTCAGCGCCATTGCGGCCTCATGTACACTTGGGCATCGTTCCTGTCATGCTCTATGGGGCCCGCGTGGGTGTGGCAAGCACCGCATTCTTCGCCTCGTGGCGAAAGAGTTCAGACAGCGTGAAAGGACACTTGTTTTTTACCTCGATGGTGATACTCTGAACGGCGACGAAGATGGCCTGCGCTCCATTGCGGACCAACTTCTCGATTTTTTGAAACGCCCACAATCGGCACAACTACGCGCGGCTGACTGGTCCTTGCGTACGGGAAGCTTTGATTTTGGGTCTCTATTTGGCTTCTCAAAGTTGCTGCAGCAGGACCTTGCTGAGTCTGAGGTTCAAGAGAGTGACGATGACAGTTCCAACTTGCTAGCACGAAAGAGGGCTGCAGCTAACCGGCAAAAAAAATCCGGGAAAGAAAACGACAAGAAAGCGACAAGAAAGCGGGCTCGTCCGCAATCGCCTGTTGACTCGGAGAGTGAAGGTGGAAAAATGGACGGCGAGGAAGGCTTGCTATTGATGACGTCAACTATGGCGTTGGCTACGGGTGGTGTTTCGAGTGCCTTGCCAGCCTTGCAGCGAGCGCTTCTTTTGATGAAGAGTTACGGCACAAATCTTGTTATTTGCATCCGTCGCGTGGAACGCTTTGGGATTTGGTGTGATCAACTTCTGTATGTGCTCTCTGGGCTTATGCATGAGAGTGATGGTCGAGGCGGTGGCATGTCGCTTGTCATGACTTCATCTACGCCCGATATTCGGCAGCTGGAGAAACGTCTCTCGAGCCGACTTACTTGTGAGACACGCTGCATCCCATTGCTTCCGTGGACTGCTAGTCGTGTGGCTAGGGCCTGCCTAGTAGAGGTGAGAGAAAGCTTGCAACACCGTATTGAACGAAGGGTAGCGCTAACGAAGAACAAAGGCAGGAATAAAAAATCCTCTGCCTCTGAAGTTCCGTTGGGGACCGAGATGGATAGCCTGGTTCCTCCTCACACGGGATGGAGCTTTGATGTCCTGAGCGGCGCACAGGAAGTAGTAAACCAGCAAGTGAATACGACATTGTGTGCATCCACAGCATCACCATCTCATCTCACGCAGTTGCTGGAGGAAACGATGCTAGGGATGCTGACAGCTGTCCTCACAGAAATGGACGACGTCAGCCGCGCTGAACATGAGTCGGTGGAAGGCGCTGTTTTTGTGCGACGCGTTGCGCGAGTTTCTAAGGATCTGAGGAGTATTGCTGCCACAGCAGGAAGAGTGGTGGCGTCTGTCTCGTCTGTTTTTGGCGAAGTTTGTTCTGGGCGCCTTGTGTTCCTTAACGAGAAGAGCCGTCGCGGCATGTTATTATGGCTGAAAAGCAGGTTGAAAGAGAGTGGAAGCGACAAAAGCTTGCGGGAGACCTTTGCTACTGCCCCAGAAGCGGTACGGACGTTATGGTTATCGACTTCTTCCGAGAAACCCGCTCGGAATGCAAGAAAGGCGGCTGCAGCAATGGCGACGACAGCGGCTTCGCCCTCTCCTTTATGTAGGCAACCGCTATTGTTTGACGATCTGCTTACGGATTGCCGTCTTGTGGAACTCGGGTATTGCTCCCGCGAAGCATTCTTTGTTCTGTTATACGTGTACTTGCGACACGAGGCGGGAGTGGCGCGAACCGTTGTTGACCTGTTAGAGGACGTCTCATCTTCTATGGGGACCCAAGCAGCCGCAGCTCTTGACCGTGCGGCTTTTCACGCCGCCATTGCCGCATTGAGCCGTTGGCGGGTTCTTAGCGTCGCCGGACGAAGTGGCACCGGTGTAGTTTCACTACGCGGTAGTTCGGCGAGACTTCGGGAATTCCTACAGTCAGTTTTGCGTCAGGCGAACTACTGTGGCTCTGTGTTGGGCCTGGAGGCGAAGGAACTGACAAGGCTGCGTAGTCTTGTGTGAAATTGACGTTTTTAAAAATCTTTTTTTTTTTTTCTATCCGTTGTCTTCTTTACCCCTTCTGTTTGTCTATTTATTTATTGAGCTTCCCACCTTCCTTGTGCTGACCACTGTGACGTCTTTTTTCTTCCCTACATGTTTTGTGCGGTTCTCAAGGGAGGTCGTGCGACAAACTGGATCGCTACCATGTCTGTAGAAGCCTCATTGGAAGGGCCGCCGGCTCCAGATGTTGCTGCGAATGCTCCGCCGACCGTACAGGACCAAGAAACCGGATCACCTGCTGGCACCAATACTGAAGAGACATTAACATCGAAAAATGCAACAACAGTTACCACAGGGATGCTTCCAGTATTCCACGATACACGGTCGCATGAAGAGATTGACAGCGCTGAGCCAGAGGAGGCTGAGAGGGTGACAGAGCATGGGAGCAACATGGAGATTAGCGGCATCCCGCCGAATGATGTGAAAAACATCATCTTGCAGGTTCTTAGCCCGTATTTTGACGATGAGGGCGGTGAAGACGACGCCCAGCGCTATGACCACATCAAGGCTCAGGGATGGATTCAGCTTATTTGCGATGGTATTATGGAAAAACTGTTGGGAATGCATCGTCCGTACAAATACGTAGTGCATTGCATGATAATGCGGAAATGTGGGGCTGGAATTCATGTGTGCTCTAGCTGCTACTATAGCCAGGCTGACGGCTGGGTTAACCATGCACATGACCTCTCCGCCCACATCTACGCGGTGGTGACTGTCTATTGGAGCGCCATATAGAAAAAAGAAATGGGATGATAAAAAGCAGGGGAATGACGAGTAGAATGTGACATCTCTGCATATATATAATATATTAGAGCGAGAGGTCACTTAGTTTCTCTGATGTAAATGGATGCAAGAGTGTGAGTGAATGCACAGGGGAGGGAAACAACAATCAACAACCCTGATTTCACTTCTTCTCACATGGAAAGAAAGAGAATATATGTGGGCTATCGCGACGATGTTCACGGAAGAGACGGAAAATTTCCTGATGTGTCGTTTCTATTTTACTTTAAAAATTGTATTCTTCTTCTTTGGACACAAATTTATTTACTTGAACGGATTTCTCCTTCTGACTCTAGAAGACCGTGCTTTCCTATAGGTAGTCATTTTTTTTTTTTTGCCATTCACGCACCCCACTAAGTAACGAGCGAGAGAGACAGATCTCCCGCGAAAGACTCATTGTAGATAGAGCGTTCTAGGAAGGGGATTCGCACGGGGTTTATTATTATTGTTCTTATTGTTTTCCAATGTTTCGTGCTGCTATTCGAAGCGGCCTTTTAGCCCCGAAGAAGGAGGTTTTTCAGCGTAGCAAGCCACATCTTATCATTGGTACAATTGGTCATGTCGATCACGGTAAGACAACGCTTACGTCTGCCATTACGACAGTTCTGGCGAAGAATGGGAAAGCAAAGGCACTTGACTACTTTTCCATTGACAAATCCCCAGAAGAAAAGAGCCGTAAGATCACGATCAACGCAACTCACGTGGAGTACGAGTCTGAAAAACGTCACTACGGACACATAGACTGTCCAGGTCACATGGACTTTGTCAAGAACATGATCACCGGTGCCGCACAAATGGATGGTGGAATTCTTGTTGTAGCAGCTAACGATGGATGCATGCCGCAAACGCGAGAACATTTGCTGATTTGTTCGCAGATTGGCCTTCCTGCTCTTGTTTGCTTCATCAACAAGTGTGACATGATGCATGGGCAGGAGGACATGATTGAGCTTGTGGAGATGGAGGTGCGTGAGCTTCTTGAAAAGTACAAGTTTCCTGCGGAGGAGACACCATTTGTGCGGGGCTCTGCGGTGAAGGCATTGGAGGGTGATCCTGAAAATGAGGCCCGCATTCTTGAGCTTGTAAATAAGTGCGATGAATGGATTCCTGACCCGCCGCGTGCCACTGACAAACCTTTCCTTATGGCTATTGAACATGTCTACGAGATTGGAAAGGATAAAAAGTCTGTTATTGTGACTGGACGTGTGGACCAAGGTTTGATGAAGGTCGGTGCAGACGCCGAACTTTCCGGCTTCAGCGCAAAGAAAATGACCGTGAAGATTGCTGGTATAGAAATGTACCATAAAACACTGGATGAGTGTATGCCCGGCGACTCTGTGGGTGCGAGCATCGTCGGTGCCGGGGATACAGTGAACCTCTCCAAGGACAACGTGGAACGCGGCATGGTTCTCTCCGCACCAGGAGCCACCACCTTGTTTAACAAGGTTCGTGCGCAGGTTTACGTGCTGACAAAAGAAGAAGGTGGCCGTCACACGGCCTTTAGTCCCCACTATCGCCCGCAGCTCTTTTTCCACTGCGCGGATGTCACGGCAGATATCAACTTCCCGGAAAGCGAGAAGCTTGCGGGTGAGCTAAACAAAAAGTACGGCCGTGACGCGGAGGAACAAAAGAAGAAAGAGGCTGAACTCAGGGAGTTTGAAAAGACGCTTGTCTGCATGCCTGGTGATAATCGTGAGCTTGTGCTCACCCTTGCCTATCCAATGCCGATGGAAAAGGGACTTAAGTTCACCATCCGCGAGGGGAAGATCACAGTCGGCTGGGGTGCCGTGACGGAGTGCCTAGCACTTGATCCTAAAGTGAGCATTGAGGGTGTCAAGCAGACGAAGGCAGTGACGGGCAAGGGAAAGAAGAAGTAATGGGTGTGGTGTCGTAGTGGAGGGCGAAGAAGATGCGGTGGCAAACGATGGTGATCTCGTGTTGACCGCTAGGGTGGTCGATAGCATGTGTCTCTTAAGCCACTGTTGCTGCCAAAGACGGCGACGACGACGATAATCCGCGGGAAAACCTCGCCGTCCACTGAAATCAAATGAGGAAAGAAAACATGAAGCAAACAAATAGCAACGCAAAGCAAAAAAAAAATAATAATAAAAACTCCTGATCACCCAGAAGGGGAGTTATTGCTATCTACGTGCGATGATTGGGCTGGAGGCACGCCCGCACACTTTTCCATTTATATTTAATCAAGGCAGAGTATAACAAGGGGGACCACGTGCGCCAACAAAGGGGGAACCGAATAGGGTGCCGGAGGAGCAAAATGAAGGAAAACTCAGACAAACCCAGAGCTACAGCTGAAGAAGAAAACACTAACACGACACCTATGGCGGCGTCTCTCTCGCTAATATTGCCGCGCCACATTCCTTCGCCGGTCCCTCTTTCTTCACAGATTTTTAGGGATTGAAAGAATATGGAGGGAAAAAAAGAGGGAGAGACAAAAAGAAAAAAAACAAAGAGCTTTCCTTAACGCTCCTGCCATATAGTTGGTGCGAGTGATGCAGGACGTTTTCGCAGCAACAAGTAGAGAGGGAATGAAAATGGTAAGCTAAGACTCAAAAATAGAGGCGATAAATGATTGGCAGAAGATGAACGTGAAAAACAAAAAAAGAAGGCGTTTACGATGCAAAGCGTTGCTTCACTTTGAGGCTTTCCGTGGGGCTTGGCGTCGCTGACGGCTATCGGTGTGGCGCCGATAGAGACGGCGAGTCGTATTTGGTGCAGTAGCGACAACAACGGTGGGTGGGCGGTGAAATTTCCTCGTACCAACAAACAAAACAAAACGACAACACACACACAAAAAAAAAGAATGCTTTTTTTTTGTTTTGTTTTTACCTATTTTTCCCTATTCCCGCCACTCCTCGTTTTTTGGTGCCATTATGGAGCTCCTGCTTTCTCTCTCTCTCTTCCTTGCCTGTGCACCGTGGTGAGAACTAGAAGAAGCAACAGGGACAAAGCAGAGGGGGGAAAAAAAACGCTAGCAAAGGCTGTTCTATGCTGCGACGTCCCGTGTCGAGGAAGCGCGAGGCGGGGTGGGGTGGGGTAAGGTGAGATGGGAAAAGAAACTAGGCAGGTGAATTTTAAGACTATTACTCAAGTTGGAGGATGAGGTTAAGGGGGGAAATTGACGTTGCACACATATTCTAGCGGAATTCAAATTTTAGAAGGGAGCACCACACATTGCAAGAGTCCAAGGAACAACCTGCTTTTACGGATGGGGTGTGTGTCTCTGTGTCCTCCCTCAAATGACAGATTGCATCGTAATTCTCTGTCGCTCTTGAATATTACTGTCATCTCTCCATTATTGTGTCCCTCTCGTTTATTTTGCGTGGTGATTTTTTTTTTTTTCAAACTATGTGTCTATTTTTGTATTTTTTTGGAGGCTTCGAATTAACCGAGTTCCAATCATCGATCTACAGGAGCTATGAAAAGGACGGTGTTGAGTAGTTCCCGTTGGGCTGACGAGTGACCTCCTCTGCCTGTGATCAGCGCCAGACGTGGATGACGTTTCTGAGGAGTTTCTGGACGCTCTCCCCGTCAGCAGCAGCAGCAGCGACTGGGGCACCTTATTTCATTTTTGGCATGCAGGCCTCGCCTCCATTTGCGTTGCTCTAGACTTCTCGGAGGGATGATGAGGGGCACGTACACCGCTGCCGCCGTCGTTTCCTCTTTGTTTACCCTCATTTATTTGCTTTTCTGGCGGGGCCAACTGCCCCATTTTATCCTGGGGCGTTTCCCTCCGGCGGGGGTTTGTAGCAGACGGCTTCACGTTCCCGCCGCTTTGCCGTGTCCCAGACGTACAGGATAGGAGGCATCAACAAAAGAGGAAAGGAAAAGTGAAGGAAAGAGCGAGGGATTGAAGGCGCGCGTAATATACTCCTTCTCGCCGGTGGCATCATTATATCTCCTTCTCTGTCTCACGACATTTTTTCACTTGAGGAGGAAGCGAATTCTATTAGCCAAAGCATCACGCAAACGAGAAGGACAGTAAACCAAAATAAATAAAAAGGTGATCCATATTTTTTAAAACTTTTTACTGTTTTCATAGTAAAGAAAAGAAGCAGCAATCATGTTTCGTTCCACGCGCCTAACTGCCGCCGCCTCCGCCTTTTTTATGCCAACACTAAGCTATCTTGGTGTTGGGGCGCTCGACGAGGCCGCTGGCAAAATGCTGAATCTGGGCTTCAAGAAGCCCTTACTGGTGTGTGACGTTGGCGTCGAAAAGGCGGGCATTCTTGGCACTGTTGTGGAGACACTTGAGAAGAAGTGCCAAATGAAGCCCGTCATATTTAAGGATGTGCACCCTAACCCGACTGCTCACAACGTGGAGACCGGCTTGGAGCTGTTGAACAGGAACTCGTGTGATTCTGTTATTTCTCTGGGCGGAGGATCACCACAGGATTGCGCAAAGGGAGTTGCTCTCGTTAAAACCAATGGTGGCTCCATTTTTGATTACGAGGGCCTGAATAAGGCAGAAAAGGATCAGTTTCCACTTGTCGCCATCAACACAACATCTGGCACAGCCAGCGAAATGACACGCTTTGCGGTTATCACAGACGAAAAGCGGCACGTAAAGATGGTGATTGTGACAGAGAGAATAACTCCGCTCATTGCCGTAAATGATGCTCTACTGATGGTGGGACAGCCGCCTGCTCTTACTGCTGCCACGGGCATGGATGCTCTCACGCATGCGATTGAGGCCTATGTGTCACTGGCCGCATCCCCTATTACGGATGCTTGCGCACTGCAGGCCATGAAACTTGTCAAGCAGCACCTCGCTAATGCAGTGAGGAATGGCAAGGATCTTGTGGCGCGGGAGGGTATGTGTTATGCTGAATTCATTGCAGGAATGGCTTTCAACAGCGCCAGTCTCGGCTACGTGCACGCCATGGCGCACCAGCTCGGTGGCTTTTACGACCTTCCCCATGGTGTTTGTAATGCAATCCTGCTTCCACACGTGCAGCAGTATAACTCTGACGTCTGTGCACACCGTCTTCGTGATGTTGCAGGCCAATTGGGTGCAATTACGACAGGCATGGACGATAAGGAGGCTGCGGCTGCAGCTGTTAATGCGATTCGTCATCTATCAAAGGAAGTGAACATTCCGCTGGGGTTTAAGGAACTTGGTATGCGTGAGGAAGATATTCCTGCACTGGCCACTGCAGCCTTGCAAGATGCTTGCGCCGTTACCAACCCGCGACAGGGTAGCAAAGAAGATGTGATGAATATATACCGTGAGGCGATGTAGGCGTCGTAAAACGATAAGATAAGGGGTAATTTATGAAAACGAGTAGGCGACGCCGACAATAACTGGGAGTAAGTTGATATAACTTTGTAGGGGATTTTCACTCATTCTTTTAAAACGTTTTTTTTTTTGTTTGGGCGCTGTCTCATTACCCATACTTTTAGGTAAAATTTGTTTGTTATTGTGTGATTTATTATTATTGTTATTTTTTGCATTCTGTTAGCAAGCGGGCCGTTTATTTTTGCATTATTTTTTACTTATTACTTAGTCTGTTTCATGGGTGCAATGAAAGGTAACGAGTGCAGTTGTTTATTGGCCTCGCACCTCAACCCTAATAGCCTCCACGCGGGGAGGCCCGGTGTATGGGATGGGGTCGTAAAAACTGTTACCTCTTAAATTTATCGCGAGACCCTGCTTATTAGAGATCCTTGTGTGAATGACTTTGTCTGTTTGTGCATGTGTGTGTGTTTGTGAGTGCTGGATAACTCACTTCGTTAGTGGAGGTCGTGTGGCATAATGGGCAGAGCTGTTTCCTTTTTTTTTTTTAGCCAGAAAGGGTAATGCCTCATCCAGGTGCACATTCCATGCGCTTGTGGAGGGGAGTATGCATCTAGGTGAGGTCAAGCGAATGAGTGGGTTGTGTGTTCATGTAAATCGATTTGTTTGTCTATTAGTTGATTTGTTTCCTACGGCCACGCGTTGGGGGCGGCGCATGCCGCGTTTTTATTTTTATTTTGGTCTTGTGTTTATTAAAGGATAGCTGACGCTTCTTCCGCGTCTCGTGAATCGACAGGGTCTGTCGCACCTTTTGTGGTGGCGGCTGGAAACCGTGGCACGACTCTGCAGGCTGTGGTAACGTAGCGGTATTTGAGTGCTCCACACTGGCCGCGGTCCCAGTCGTCTTCTCTCACCTTCTCTTGGACATGGTATGGGCGGTTGGATGGACAACATCTGTGACGGATCTCAGGCGGCTTGCCTCGCCGCGGGTGCGGCTTCACACGCTTGGAGAGTGCGTCACGTCTGGCGGCCGTGGGGGACGTCATGGTGGCCACGAGGCTGTTGCGGCGTTTTCCAGGCCATTACTTCATGTGGGCAGCAGCACAGAATGTTTTTTTTTTTTTTTGCCTTGTTGGCATTCGCCGAGCGCTTGCCTCAACGCTTTGGTGTCTGCACAGATAATGCCGCATTGCGGGGTGACGCCTTTGAAGAGTGGGGGTGTTGCGAGACCGTGCACCTTGACGCGGGAATTGGGCGGGGCATTGTATCTTGTTGGCACCGACAGTGTGGATGCGCTTATTTTGTGCGTGCTGCCACAGGGCAACCCCGCGGATGGGCCGTTGCGTGGTAGAGCTTTCGGTTTTGGTGGACTGGCGAAGGGGCTCAACTTGGGAGGGGGATGGAGGGACGGCTCGTGTGATTGCGGGGCCCTAAAGGTTGCCGCTTTATGAGTTCACAACGAGACCCCAGTTAGTGTGGATTGGGTTATGAGAAAGTTGGTGTAGTGGTGTATGGGTGTGAAATACAGCTATGCATGAGTGTAGGGTTGCGGATGCATTAAACCAAACTGTGGATTTCTTTGTTGTATTTTCCTGTAATAGGAGCACGGTGTGAGGCCTCAATTGGGCGCATGCCATTGTATATAATATATATATAGTTTTTTTTTTGGCGTCTTCTTGTCCTTGTGAGCATTGTCTATGTTTTTTTAATAAATAACGACAAGAAGGGAAGGTGCGGGAATTTAGTTTGGAAAAACAGATACCTTTTTGTATTTTAACTAAGGAAGGGGTGGAGTGTTTGCTTTTCCATGTGGTGTGGAAGTGTCTTCGAGATCTGCAGTCACATGTGCGGCCATTTGCTTTGCAGAGAGGTGTTCATGTAGTGTATGTTATTCTAAACCTTTATCTTTTTTTTTCCTCTTGTATTTACGCTTTTTTTTTATTATTATTATTCTCGGAGGTGCATAGAAAACCGTTAGGGTTTCTGCGTGTTCGCTCGCGCCCTTGTCCCACACACCCGCACGCGTACTCCCACGCTGAGTGGGTGTGGTAGTTTTTGCATTCTTTCATTGTTTTTTTTTTGTTCTTTTACTAGAGACATGAACACCTCATTCAATGCAAGTGACCTGGTGGTTGCGGCACCTTCCCCTTCGGCAGTAGGGACGTCTTATGCAACGATGGCAGGCACCACGCTTACCTCCCGTAGCCGTGCGTGTGTTGTGCAGCACAGGAAGGAAACAACAAAGGCCACTGTGAAGGAAGTGGATGTTGTGCATCGAGGTCTCAAGCGGCTTGAGACGCGTATGCATGAACTGGAGTCTCGTGTCCAGTACGTAAACCCATGGGTGGTGCAATACATGTGGGAGATGCTGTGCGATTTACGGGATAAGATTGGGATGAAGTACAGTCACCAGCGGGAAAAGGCTTGGATGACCAATTTGCGGCAACACGGACACTGTTCTTCTGGGGAACAGCTGTTGTCAGAGCGAAGGGCAAAGTCGTCGGCAAATCGAGGTTCCACTGAGATAACGACGGCAGCGAGAATGAGGGAAACGGATTCAGTGGATGGAATACTTTTGACAACCCCAATGCGTCTCTTCGAGGAGAGCAATGAGGTTGGTACTGTGGACTACCACAATGACGAAGGTGACGCCCTGGAGACATCAGTGTCGTCTGAAAGTGATGATGACACTCCATTGGTTTGCAAAAAAGGTGCGATGATGGCTGATGCTCGTTCTCAGGGCGGAGAAAACTTTGGGCTGGAGCCCCCCAGCGACGGGACGGATAGATTGAGGGGTGGGAGACGGTCGGTAAAAAATGGCCGGTTGCTGACTCGTTATATTGCCAACGTCGATGCGCGTTGGGAGAGCTACCGGGTTGCCCAGGAGGAGTGTAACAGCAGGATGGAAATTGCTCTGGAGGAGAGCACGCGGCGCTCCTTTTTTTTTTCTCCATGTCATGTAGTTTGGCGAATGCGCTGCATCAGAGGGAACTTGGTTTGGCTTCTGCTGCATCCTCCACCCGTAGGAACAAGTACGACACGCAACAGACTGCAACACAGCGCAGGAGAGACACTGCAAGGCAGCGTCAACGGGAGCGACTGGATGAGTTCGATGTGTCTTTTCCATCGCGTACTGAACTTCCGGGGGGACTGTCTCCCATTGAACCAACCCAGAGTCCTTCTGAATTTTTCTCACCGCAGAGGGGCAGCAATAGGCGCGGCAGGAATCAGGACCAAAATCGGCCAGCGGAACGAGATCTGAGTGACGCGTTGGACGAGGACTTGGACATGCTCTTATCCACAAGCCAAACACTGAATGACAGGAGTGAGCGTGAAATAGCTGTGGTGGCGAGCTCAGTGTTGAAGGCCCCTGGCTTTATGCGGCAGGTGGTAGAGGAGGTCTCGCGACAGTTGGCTGTACAGATTCAGCAAGTCGATACGATGGGTGCAACAAATGTGCCACCGTCTCAATTACTGCCATCAGCACTACTTTTAACGGTACGCGAAGCTGTGAGTGCCATTGCCGGCGCACACGATGAGGCCTTTTACTGTCAACTGCAGGAGTGTCTTGCAGAGGAGCAACGACAGCGCGCGTCCAACGAGGAACGTTTGTGGAAGCGTGTAGCGGACCAGGAGGAACAATGGACACGACTCACTGCCATGGACCGGCAGACCGAAGCCAAAATGCTTCAAGAACATCAAAAACTTACTGCAGTTGGGAGAGAAGACGCCAATTCATGCAGCGAAATTCGTAGGGAGTTGCTAAAACTCTGTGGGGAGGTGGTGCGGGCTGTTGAGCGTATGCCTGATACATCTGTGGCACCGCTGCCGAGTGCTGAAATCGCTGACCGGGAAACTGGGGTGGGTGGGGCTGTGTGTAACGACAAGGTGGAGGTGCGGTTGGAAACCTTGTCAGCCGCCGTCAATCGTCTCTACTTGGAGGTGGAATTGCTTCGAAGGAAGTCGCAAGACGAATTGACTACTCAGGCAGAATGGTGCAAAAAGACGGAGGGTCGTATCACAACTCTGCAAGAGAGCATGGTCGATGCTCAAGAGGCAGTCTCTATCGTGGCCCGCAAGTCGCGTGCTGCGGAGAAACGCCTTGATGCATCTAAAGCAGAAAAAAGGGAGTTAATTACATGGGTAGAACGGCTACAGAGTTTGGAACAACAGATGGAAGCACTTCCCTCTACTCTAACCACAATTGCGCCGCCGCCACCACTGCCACCGTCTTCCGAGAAAGAGGCGGCTACGGAGATGAACTTGATGTCTGTGGAGGACGCCATGGTGTGTGTTCAGAGGATTATTATTTCCCGTAGTGCGAATATGGCGGCAGCAACAGATCCGTATGTAAAGGCAGTGACGGCGTTGTGTGCCACTTTACGACAAGTGAGTCATTTATACAACATTGGCACAGGCACGTTTGGTGGAAGTCTGCGTCTCATATTTGCGATGCCTCCGTTATCCGTTCCAAGCTCCTTAGCAGAGGTATGCCAGACTTACCTACGTGAGCACTCTGCGGCAGAGTTGAAGGAAGCCATAGAGGCTCTTAACCTCACCCAACAAGTGGCAAGAGTTTTGTGTGATTGCTACTACTGGATGCAGTCCCACTTCCTTGTGGTGAGTAGTAAGGTTCTGGAGGAATCTCCGCAGGCGATGAATAATAACACCATATCGGGTGAAAGTCAGCCGCTGAAGCGAGCAGAATCATTGCCAAGGTCTGATACGGCGGCTTTACGCCCTAAAATACAACCTTTTTCTACAGTTAGTGACACAAAGTGCGGGACGGAGATCTTGTCACGGCCTCAAGAGGCTCCTCTTGAGGAGGGAAGGATACGCGTCAGTGGTCATTCAGCCGCGACGCATGCAGAGCCCCTTAGAACAGCAGAACCCTTAACCTCAGCACGGGTTAGTACCAGCTCTGAGACGAACTCTGAAAAGGCGGAGGAAACTCCCAAGCAGGGAGGTCAGAGCGTTGGTTTGGCGACTCCTACTGTCTTGGAGGCACTGGCGATAGCATCTTCCCCGACGATAGGGGACGCCCATCGCGGTGTGGTGCACCATTTTCATTATCATCACAGCTGTGACCAAGAACAAGGACATCTACTTACATCACTGCACTATGGAGGGGACAAAAAAAAGGGGAAAACTTCTCCTAAGGCTCAGGTATCTCAGCGCTCTAAGTTACGGTTGAATGCTGAGGAAAGGTGCGATACACATGAAACTCGTTGGTGGGACGATGCACGACGCAGTCAAGCATCGTATCATGATGTGAGCTGTCCTGCGGAGCAGGTGACTCCATCGGCTGTTCCTCCTCTGAATTTCTTCCACATGGACGCTGAGAAAAGGACAGGCCTTGTGGAGACTCGTACTGCTCATAATGGATACACGTCTATGGATTTACCACCAACCCCCTCCACGGTGAATGAGTGTCTTCTACTGCCTACTGCAGCTTCCTGCTTTATAGATCCACAGCAGGTGACACCCGTAGCTGGAGGTGGATTATTCTCCTTGAAGAATCCTCAACCTTTTTATACCGCTGTGACACGACCATGGAAACATTCACAGTCTAATATCAATAATAGTGACGGTTCTGCACGTGAAAGAGTTGCGCGTTTTACCCCTCATTTGGCAGGAGATAAACACGCTAACGGGATGCATCATTCACCCCATTGTTATTTAGGTCTACATCCCATCGTCGCAAGATGTTGTGATGATGTCCCTGCGAGCGCCTTGACGTCACATTTGCGCCAAAGTCCGTACGCGTACCGCGGCGATAAATTATTACGAGGGAAACAAACTTTTCAGCGCTGATGGTCACTGGGATGAGATGTGGGTAGTTTGTATAAGGATTTTGGCTTATTGGTGGTGAAGATGCGGGTTTGACGCTGGGGCAATGCATCTTCACGCGTAGACTTTCTTGTTTGGCTCTTCTCTAAAGTTATGCTTTCAAGCGCTACTGTGAAGTATTTTCTACGACAAGAGTTAAATTTCTTGGAAGAAAAAGAGCATACAAAAATGTCGGAAACAGTAATTTAAGGAAGAGATCAATGATTTTTTTTTTTTGATGTTTATGTTCCCCCCCCCCTTTTACAGTTGTTTCCTCTGTTTCTTGCAGCGAAGGTGGGCGTGGCCGCTTTTGTGCTGGCTGTTGTTCGTGCTGTGACGACCATGCTATGCGAGTGTGCTTTCACCTTCCTTGGCAGCCGATTTTAAATACATGCGCCTATACCGGAAGTGTGAGGGCGGGACTGTGCTCCCTCTGCATATATTTTTTTGTCATTGTTTTGTTGTTGTTGTTTTTTTTATTGACAGCGGCGTGATTTATCATTACTTTTTTTTGCGTTAGTAAGAAGAGAGAGATTTTATCACAAAGTGGAAATCAAATAGCCGCCTCTACCACTGCTACTGTTACTACCAGTATCCTCACTGCTGCTGCTGTGTTGTCAGTCTTGTTGGCACAGGACGTCACACTTCACATGCAGTCGGGTGGTCGTTCTGCGGGTGCGTTCTACTGTCCCTTCTGCAATGTGTATTGCAGCGATAGTCGAACGGCAGAGTTGCATCGGTCGAGTCTGAAACACAAGAAGAAAAGTGGCGAACTTGAGGCGGAGCGTCAGCGGTACAAAGACGACGCCAGCGTGACTGCAGAGGATGTGATGGCGTTGGTGGAGCGCAAACAGGTGGAGTTGGGGGTTGTTTCATGGAGTCAGCTGCGGGTCACTGCCGAGGCGACGCAGCAGGAATAACAGTTCTGGGGAGAGATAGTTTTGTGAAGCAGGTGGAAGCCACACCTCGTCTCATGTCCATCTACTCTCTCTTTCTCCCTTGTTTATTATTATTATTATTATTTGTATTCCAACGAATGTGCAGGGGAAGGGACACGCTCCGACACATCTTCACTTTACCTTCTTCTCTGCCGTCTTACGTACTCCTTCCTCACGCCACATTCCGTTTATGTTCCTTCCGTCTTTTGTTGTCTCCAGCGGTGGTGGTAGTCTTCCTGTACATCTGGGTATAGATCTGCGGAGAGAAGTAAGAAATACGAGGTATAAAGAGAGAGAGACATAAATAGAGAGAAAGGGGAAAAGGGGGTTGTGCAGCTTTTTCACACCCCAAAAATGACTTCACCGTCGAAGGAAGAGGAGGTGTGTCGGAAGGTGGTGGGTGCCCTCACGGAAGTCCTTGCTATCTCGGATCTTCAAGCTGTGGCGCAAGGGATGCTGCACCCTATTCAATCCTCTGCTTCGACAAAACTCGCCTCATTAGAGGAAACACTTTTGCAGAACAGCCGTCTGGCACGCGAGCACGCTGCGATACTGCGAGACAAGCTCAGGGCTGGATTCCCTTCCCCCAGTGCAAGCGGCGTTACCGGTTGCGATCCCTCTGTCCTTCCTAAAATAATTGACCTCTCCATGTTTGTTGAAAAATCTCGGCTTTTGCAGGAACGAATACAACGTGTGTTTTCCACCTTCGGCAGCCTACGGAATGTTCGTCTGCTAAGTGAGGCCTCTACTGGACGGTACCTTCTCACAGAGCGCGCCTCCGTGGCTGCGACCGAGCTGCTAGGCGTTCTCCTCTCTTTAGGGGCAACGATTGAGGGAGCCCCATTACAGATTGAGGCTGAACGCAACACCGCCCGTTCACGGTATGTTGTACTTAACCCGCACTGGTCTTCCAGGCCTTTAGACATGGGAGCGAAGAAATTTGTTCACGCAGCGACGAGCATGGTGGTTGTGGATGAGGTGCATAGAGACACCCCATCAAAGCTCACATCAATTGTAAAAAGACAGCACAACGGAGAAACAGATGACACTCAACAGGACGTGGAAGGCACCCCATTGCACCTCGCGGGGGGAAAAAATAACGAGGTAGAAGACCAAAAGAACGACGAGGAAAGTACAATAGCCAACAGATGTTGTGAGCAAAAACAGGCCTTACTTCTTCAAGAAGAGAAGGAAGGATCTAACACTATTGAAAATCTTCAAAAGTCCTCAATAAACAACGCTCTCTCCTCCACCTCTTGCCACTCCGCTACTTTTTCATCCAGGCATGTCGGTACGACGGTGCAGTCGTCGTTATTAAAGCGGTGCAACGAGACACGTGCATCATCCATGTCCCGAAAGTTCAAGGAAGTAGCAGCGAAGCATGCGGATTCCCTGGAATCAATGGCATTGGCCCACCATGTCTCATTGGAAGAACTGTGCATCATTAATGCCCACTTACTTGCCTATAAACATAAACCATTACCGTTTAACACGACTGTGCGTATTCCTACTGGAAAAGGAGATTCCAATGCACTGGTGCCAACTTGTGTAGTTGCACACAGCCGAATATTCCAGGGAGAACTCTGGCGCGAACTTTTGCGCAAGGAAGATGCGGTTTCCCCCCCAAGGTGGAAAGATCTTTTTATACAAGAAGTAGGGGCACTGTTTGGAATCCCACATCAGTGGGTGTCCGATGTTCAGTTAGTGAACGATAGGTTGACATTGCTGACTGGTGGAGATCAGGAGGTGGCGTTCAAGGTGCGCCTTCCGTTATCGCTTGAGGAAGATGAAGTCCGTAAAAGGATTCAACAACACGAATTTATGAGCATGCTGCTTCTCTACGAAGAGCTCCAAAAGGAGAAGGAGGAATGCGAGGAGGAGGAGGCAAGGAAAATAGTAGAAAATGGCGCGAACTCCAGCACTTCGTTGGCAAGCTTGGACAGCTCTGGATCCAGGTCTCTCTCCGACTCTGCAGATACTGCCGCCCCAAATAGTGATACAGATAGTGGTGGTAATCGTGGTGGAATCACTGATGTCGATAGTTTACCTAGTTGCAGCAACAACGGAATCTTGCGGGAAGCCATCACCGCTTTGATGGTCACTGAGACACTGTCACGAGATTCCCTGGTCATTCAGGAAAGGTATGGGCGCAAAATAGCCATGCGTGCGTTACCACAAGGTCAACCATTGCCTCTAGAGCAGCGGCACGGCGCAGCAAAACCGTCTCATGCGGAGTCGCAACTGCACCGCAAGCAAATAGAAGAAAATAAGCCTCCATGTGAGGCTAGTGACGTATCAGGGAAAGATGTTCCTTGTAAGCATCTTGACGCAGGTCTGCCGTGTGAGTTACCGCCTTTGTCCCCGCGGACCGCCACACTTCCACGTTCAGACCCCATCTCTGCAGCAACGCCGGAGCGGAGAAAGACGGGAGTATCTTCACTGGTGTGGTCTACGACGACGCCATCGCCTGTGAGGACTGGCGGCGAGATCTGCGCTGCGGAGCACCAAGACGGAGATACATTCCGTAATTTTAATTTCTTACCAAACCCAAAGTTGACGGATAATTTGGAACCGGGGACTGCCTTGGGTCCTAAAAAGACATTGGAAGCAACCGTGCAGTGGTTTCACACCTCTCATGAAAAGTGCATTAGCGGAGAGCGATGGGATATTGTTCTAGCAAAGGAAGAAGAGCAGCTGCGTTGTACTTTTACATTAGAACTAGCCGCTTTGTTTGACCTTCCCGAAGAGAATGTGCAGGCACTGAAGTTTGAACTGGGTAGTCTTCATGCCACCTTTGAGCTTATGCATGATCGTTACTTAGAGGAGTCAGCGATTAACGCGCTTCTAAGTGTTTTTGACTTTCCGAAGGTCCGCAGTCTTTATCATCGTTGCATTGAGGCCATCGACGCGTCTCCTTCACGCAACGGTGATAGCGTGACTGGAGATGGCAGCGAGCTGGGAAGCATCGGGTCGCCTGATGTGCGATGCCAGGCCTCTTCAACAGGTGGTGTAACAGGTATAATCACAAGGTGTATTCTCAATGAACGCACAGGTGGGACTGTGCGTGGAATTGCAGGTGAAAAATGCCTAATTTCCACTGCATTGCTGAAGCATCCTTTGTGTTCATCGAATAGTTTGTCGCTGGAAAACTCAGCTACTCCCGACAATGAGCCCGATACATTGGCTCATCTGGCGCTTGTACATGATTTACCTATCGAGGCCATCCAGCGGGCGAACCCACATCTCGCGACCTTGGGCGCCAACGATGTACTTCCTTTCTCAACGGAGGTTGTAATTCCGCGGTCCGCATCAGACGATGATGCTTGCAGTTTCAAGGAGGACGCTGTGGAGCGCAATGTGCGTGGCACAGCCCCATCCTTGGAGAGCCAAGCGCCCCAAGGGATCAGCATCACCCGTGCAGAAGACATTGCTGGTTTGCAGCTGCCTATGGGGGAGAAAAGTGCTGAGAGGAATCTTGGAGTGGGTGCGCAGGCATTGGGGCAGCGAAACTCGCCGTCTGAATCATGCGGAGGTACAGTTCCGCTTTTACGGAGTTCTCCCACCAATGTATCTGTCCAGTCAATAGCAGCCGCGGATTCACTGGGTGTTGCTTCTTCTGCACGTGGCAGTAAACGGAGCCCCGCTATGCCACGTGTCGTGCGCGATCTAAGACCCACGACGGGTACTGGTTCAGGGAATGCTATGGGAAAGAAGGGTGTAGGATTGGGTTTAGAAGGTCCTTCACAGGAGCAGCCTGCTTGGAAGACTGTAATGAAGAAGAAGCAGGTGCCAGCAGTGGGTGCCGAGAAACGAGAATTTTCTCCACAGTCCCAGGAGTCTGTGCCATTAACGCGGGTTATTACAGAGCGCTCTCTTGGGCGACCTCAGAACCATACACCTTACCTGAGTGATTCCTTTCAATTTATCATGACGCAGTTATCTTCCACAATGAAGAACGCCGCTGCTCGAAGTGCTAACGCGGTATTGATGCTACAACCGGTCGAACGGTTTGTACTTCTTCATTTTTTTGCCAAGTGGCAGCACATTGCGCAAATACGTAAAGCGCCACATGCGCCGCTGGCTGTGCAGGGAGTGCCAGTGAATGGGAGCCAGGCGAAAAACCTGAATGGGCGAAAGCCGCTTAATTTATTATTTCAGAGAAAGAATCCAGATGGGGTGTTGACTTCAAAGCGTGCTTTGTCACCTAAAACGGAGGCAGAGCGTGGTAACAAAGCAGGATTCATTGTTAAAACAATGGAGGCCATTGCACGGACTGCGAATGGAAGTGCTTTGGCTCGAGAGACCAAGCACGTCATTTCACCTGGAGTAGCAGTCACGTCCTCATTGCAGCAATACACGAAGGAAGGAGTTTCTGGGACCCGCAAACCTTACGTGCCTGGGCTTACGATGATAGCTGAAGGCAACCAAATTCAGCAATTGCCGCTTCACTCCTCTTCTGACAATGAGCTAAAGCCTTCCCCCACGCACGGTGTTGAGTGCGGTACTCCACGTCTTAGTTTTGGTGTGATGGGCAGTGACCAATCTCGTTCTTGTGGGTCATCTCCTGATATGGAGGTCAATGGTGCGTCTGATTTTGCGATGACCGAGCGTTTTTCCTTGGGGATTTATTTTTCGTCGTTTCTGACGGTTATTGAGGTGCATGGAGAGGCGGCAGCAGCTGGGATCGAGCGCGGTGACCAGCTGCAGGAAATAGAGGGAATTCAAGTGCGAAAGTTGAAAGACCTACGAAGGGTGCTGGCGTCCGTGGGCGGAACACATTTTTGTATGCGGTTTCAAAAGAAGGGCAGTATGTCTTCTACAGAAGTCCGTCTTCGGCGAAGTTGGAGGGGCGTAATTGGGAGTGAAGCAAGCTCGTCGAGGAGCACATCTCCTTCAGAGCCTAGAATTGCCCCCATGTTTGAAGGTGCGAGGAGTGGTTCTCATGGTCTTCGCTACGCCTCTGGGGCGCGGTGAGTTTGCATCGGCGAGAGGGCAACAGTTAGATGCTCCCACCAATAAACTTCAATGCATGGGAGAAGTGACGCCTGCGCCATGGACAACGTTGCGGACGTCGCCAAAGCACGAGAGACAGAAGCACAGTGGGAGAACACAGCGATGGCATTCCCCCTAGGCGCAGTAGACGGCATCTTTAGCAAGAAGAACAATATTTGGACAAACAATCAAAATGGTAATCTCATTCGCATTGTTTATGCTCCCATATTTCCTTCACGGCGCTGTCCGATTGGATGAGATGGCGTCGCCCGTGTGTCTGGAACATCCCAAGGATGGGGGGATAGTACAGAGGTGGATCCCAACCACGGACAGGCGAATGACAGAGCGCGAGAATGAAATAACGAAATGCGATTTTTTTTTTTTCTTCTCTTTCTCTCATACTTCCGCGCAGCAGTATAGCTGCGTGTAGATTTGTATGTTTTTTTTTCTTTCCTTTTCCTCTGTGTATGTGCCCACCCCTTATCCTCATGCATCTGCGCGCTACGATTTGCAGTGAGTATCATGCAGAAGAAGCACAATCAGATTTAACGCTCCACTGCCTTTTTTTGGGGGGGTTGAAGTTGATATGACTGAATCTGTCGAGTGGGTGAGTGGGGAGGAGGAGGGGGGAGGGGCAACCAAAAGGTCGAATGAAATTAAATTCAAGTGATAAACAAAAAAAAAGAAAAAAACGAGGTGGTAAATTTTCCCTATGAAGGTGGAAGTGGAAGAATGGAATTTGTCTGCAGAACTGCGTAATCCTGTTGAACTGCATCACTTCTTCTTACTATAATATTCCTTTGAGAGGCGCACATGCCACAATATGGAGGCAGTGCGGTGCAGTATTTGATGTGGGATGCAGTGATGTCCAATGAAGGCGATAGTTTCCTCTCGTTTATCCCTTTTGTTTCCCTGTGGTATTTGTTATATATTTTTTTCTTCTCTTCTTTTTTTTTTTACTTTTGACATGTTTGACATATATATATATAGCTTCTACACTTTCCCATTATACATGCGAGTCGAACTTTTTTTTTGCCTTTTTCCCCGTCTTTTTTATTTTGCTCTTAATGCCACCACCGGTGATGGTGCTTTGCTGTGCAAACCCCTCCTTTTTTTTCCTCTACTGGGGCGCGGGGAGCAACAAGAAGAAACCGAAAGGCGGTGCAACTCGTCCGCTTTGGAAGGGAGGTGCAGCAGTGATGGGCGATGAGAGCAACCCGATTGGGCAGGAGGCGCTCTTGTACGACAAGATGTTCCGTGTCATGCGGACAGTGGGGGAGATGATGCGTGACAGGAAGTACCAGGTAGCTGACAAGATCATCCCGAGCTCCGTGGAGGAGTTCAAGGATTGGTATGCGGATATACGAGATGGGGTTATTTACCGCGACCGCATGACGGTTCCGTGCGAACGCATCGGGGTGTCGCAGCGTAGCCGCGCCATGGTGTTTTTTTCGGAAGGGCTCTCAATGGAAACTATGAAGCGGTACCACACGCAGGCGACGGAAACCAACTGTGACCGTGTTATTATTGTGACACATGGAAAGGTAAATGCTACAGTTAAGCGGCACGTTGATGATCTTAATCGAAGCAGCCTGGGCTTGAAGGTCCAGCTGTTTGACGAGGATGACCTCGTGGTGAACATCACACATCATGAGCTGGTTCCAAAGCACACGCAGCTTGAGGATGAGGAGGTAAAAGAGATGCTACAGGCCCATGCATTGGAGCTAGGTATGCTGCCTCGAATTCTCTCTACTGATCCTGTTGCTGCATATTTGGGACTGGAACGCGGTCGTGTTGTGCGGATCGAGCGCAAGAGCATGTCAGCCGGCTTTTATGTGACGTACCGACAAGTGGTGTAGAGGCATTCTTTTTTGTTGATGCTTTTGTTTCCTTGTCTGCTGTGCACAGGATAAGTCAGTGGCGGCGTCGGTGTGATTATCTACGTGTGTGGTTTGTAAGGCTGCTGATGGGTGGAAAATTTGTGGCCCGCCTATGCGTGTTTCTTTTGGATGTTGCTGTGTTTTATATGACCTCTATGATGCGTACTCATGCATTTTCAACTCGTACTCATCCCTCTGTTATATTCATTCAATCTTTTTTTTGGTTCTGGTTATGCCTGGCGTTGGCGGCATTCGGCGCAGGAGCAAAGGCTGACCACCCGCTCCCTCTTGCACACTTATTGCACGCATAGTCCGAATAATAATAATAATAATAATAGTCGTAGCGAAGTACTAAGGAAAAATGAGCTCGATTGAAGAGCTTAAAATTGTGCGGCTCTACCGTGCCTACAACACCGTCATTCAGATGTGCATGGACCGTGGCTACACAGTGCGCCATCCGTCTGCCGTCGCACATGCCCTTCTTGACCCGTCTGTCTACAACGACGAGTACGGTCTGGACTATGAGTGGTTCCTGCAGCACTTTGTGGTTGTGCAGGCCACACCTACCGCTGCCTCCGGGGCGGCAGGAGGAGAGGATGACAATGCGACGAGGGTGCAAACAAGTCACAGCAAGGCCTTAGAGGAGAGGAGAAACTGGACGCTAATGCGCGGCGCTATGCGGCTTGTGTGCAGCTCCGAGGTGGTGAAGTCGACGAACGACGAGTCTGCCTCGCTCAGCAAAAGTGGAGAAAAGGGTGGGAAGTCAATGCTCGTTTTTTTTTCGGCGTTGCCGTCGCTTAGCATGAGTGAATTGCAGGAATTTCGTGACAAAGCCTTACAGAAGCAGGCGCATTGCATGATTGTTGTGTCCGCCGGGAAGATAACTCCGGTAGTGCGTCGTGGCGCACGCGAGTTGAGTGGACGCCTTCGGGCTGGCACTGCCGAAGAAATTATGTCGATTCAACTCTTTGAGGAGGATGAGCTTGCGTACAACATTGCACGCCACGAGACGGTTCCATCGCATGTAGCGCTTTCCCCTGAACAGGCGCAGGAGTTTCTTCAGCAGCGTCAGATTTCTCTCTCGCAGCTACCGCGCATCCTTAACGAGGACCCGATGGTGGCATACCTGGGCCTTGTGCGTGGCAGTATTGTAAGGATCCAACGCGAGTCGAAGGAGAGTGGCCCCTACGAGATGTATCGACAGGTTATTTAGCCCGTCTCGAGTAACGCGATTATCTTCAATTGATGTGTTGTTTGTTTGTGTTTGGTTAAGTTTTCGAAAGGAAAGCAAAATCAGTAGACGATAAGTCAAGATAATTGACTGTGGTACGGAAAGAGTGAGAGATGAGCCATACGCGTCGATTGTGAAGATTAGGCTGCCTGGATTTGCTTTGAAAGCGGTTTTTTTTTTAAAGACAAACTTATAAACCGGATTTGTTTATTATTATTATTTTGGTCCTCTCTCGCTCTTTGTGTTTGTGTGTGTGCCTGTGTGCTCTGAAGTTTGGCAACTCTGTACGCAGAGGGGCGGTAAGGCGGTAGTAAGCAAAGTGACAGGGTGGTGAGGAGCCCGCCACCATACAATTCTTTTGCAAAGACGGTGTGGCACTGATGTTCCGTCAGACGCTTATTTCTCTAGCGAAGGTGTATGGTGCGGCACCAGTAGGAGGCGCCGGGCAGAAGCAGTCATCTCGTCATCGATTGCTGCACGGAAAGCGAGAACGCCAGGGAAGTCTTTTCGCCATTGCTAACGACGTCAAGTATGACGAAAAGCGGCTACGCCAGCAACTCAATGCCATTCTAGAGGAGGAACGCCTCCCACTACGCACACGACTGCAACGCAACGCAGCTCATGAGGAAGAGGCGCTACCGCAGCGCCAGCTTCTCAACCTTCCAGGTGTGGAACGACGCCGTGACCTGCCCGCCGATCCAATCACTAGGCTTTTCTTTCAACACAAAGGGGATCACGCACTTTACTACGGCACCTACGACAACCCTAGTCTTCAAGATGAGGATCGCGTTCAAATAGAAAAACGTGAGCCACGTTATTGGACATACAATGTGTTTACCCCAATTTATGATTTTTGCCATCGCATCCGCGAGGCGACCGAGCAACGGAAGCGGTATGTCATTGTACCCTCGACAGTTGAGACCCGTGGTTGTGCCCGGGTGATGCAAGGCCATGGACTTGTAGCTGGTTTCCGTGATTTCCATAACGACCGCGCCTTTGCCGTGGAGCTGAAATATTTTCAGGGAGACTCTACTATCAATGTTATTGAGCCTTGCGCGTATGACGGCAAAACTGAATTTGAGTGGAGCCCCAAAATGATGCGGCGATTACTTAACTCACACGGTATTCATAATCGTCTGGTGGTGTACATCTGCCGCACCGCGGACAATCGTGTTATTGATCACATACAGGCGGTGAAGGAGAATATTGGTGGACGCGGACTTATGATGGTGCACTAGCTGCAAAAGCGCAAACGAAGAAGAAGAACAAGAGAGAGAGAGAGAAAAAAAGGACAAAAAATGCTGAAGTGCTTTTTGTGGCGTTTTTGACTCCTAACGCGTTTTATACACAAAGTAAGGAGGTTAATGGAAAACGCATATGACGCGGATTTAGGCGGTCGTTGTCTTTTGTTTTTCCTCTTTGTTTTTTTTTTTTTGCTTTTTTTTTTCCTCTGTGCCTGTGTACGCCTCTGCGTCTCCCCTTTGAGACGATGCACTGTGTTTCGGGTATTGTTTTTTTTTTTTTGCTTTGTTTGTTTGTTTCCACTGAGGCCAGTCACGAGAATAGCCAGCAATAGAGGCAAATACCGGAGTGGGGGTACGTTGTGGCGAATGGACTTTCTGTTCTCTCTACCTCCCCAGGATGGGACTCCGCTGGTGCCTCCGCAGCTGAGTTACCTTACCGAGTATGTTCTTGCTCCATTTTATGATTTTGTTACGTGTTATTACCCCACATGGTGGGCGCCGAATAAGGTGACTCTGTTTGGTATACTTATGACTCTTCTCTCATCGTTCCTGCTACTCACCGGGATGCCACAAACGACGTTGTTTGAGCCACCGTACGCCACCCTGCGTCCCGCAAGCCTTTTGCTTGGAGCGGACTCAAAGTGGCGAAACGAGCCTGGCCCCACGCCGTTGCATCCGGCAGCGCTGCGTCCACTTTGGAGTTCGGTTTTTTCTTCTAGCAATTGGATGCTGTTTCTGTGTGGCATCCTGAACGGTATCTACTGCGTTGCTGATAACACCGACGGACGTCTTGCCCGTCGACTGAAGAAAACAAGCAATATTGGGGAATATCTTGACCATGGACTGGATTGTGTGACCTCGCTGCTTTCAACGTGTGTCTGTATGTCTGTGCTTGGGATATCATTCTCGAACATCGCTCTCACAGTTGTGACTATAGCCCTTGCCACGGTTTTCTCGCACACATTACGCTACGAGAAACACATTTTTATTTGGGGCAATCGTTTTATTTCCGTAGATGAGGCGATGGTTTTTTTTTGTGTCGCGAATTGGGTCCCAATTGCCTTTCCAGGTCTTTCCGTTGTAACTGTGTCGCCGTCTCTCTTGCACGCCGTGTTGCCAGAGGCATGGGCACAGGCATTGCTGTCTCTCCGCTACATTGAGGCTGTAATGATTATTTATTGGGCTTCCCAGGCGTACGTCATTGTGGGCATTGCTAGCAACAACTGGAAAATGCTCTTTCGGATCACCACACTGGCCGTGGTTTTTAACGCTGCTCTGCTTATCGGTGTTATACCCTACCACATGGAACACCTAATGACAGTGGGCTCCGCAGGATATGTGTGGGGTCCATTCTCATATGTGGCTCTTTGGATCATCACTGTCGCATTCACCTCTAGTACGATTGTTCACACTCTCATTTACTCCCATTGCCTTCGGTTGCCTCACGTCGATGTAACCGCGCTTGCGGGTCTTTTTTTCGCTTGGTTTGTCTTTTTAAGCTGGCCTGTGGCTGGGACACTGATCTCTGTGGTCTGGCATGTTGCGCAAATTCTCTTCTATGTGAGAGGCCTTCAAAACGGCGATGCTGCAAAACCTCAGAAGTTAAAAGCAGCATAATACATGTCGCGAGATATAGATAGATAGATATTCATGTGGAAACGGGGAAAAAAGTAAAAAACAACTACAAATGACTGCTACACTTAACCTGAGAGGTTGGGGAGGGAGGGATAGAAGGTGACTCTATTGATGGACGGTGAAATAAAGATTGAAGGGGAGTAAGGGCTAAACCAATGAAACCAGCGGCGGTGACGGTGGTCAGTGACGGCATGCATGAAACCTGCATAGACAACCTTACAGAAAATAAGGGACAGGGTAAGAGTGTGGCAGAGTAAATGAAACACGGTGACGCCAGTGGTGGTGTCGACGCAGCAGCAGCGCAGGAAAGAGCAAAACCCTCCACAGCATGCGCTAAGTAAATAAGAGGGTGTGACACTTCTCCAGTTTTTTTTTTTTTGACTACGCTCTGTGGGAATTGCATCGTATTGCGCTTCCTCATTTGTTGCTTCTGGTGGTGCTTCTTGGTTGCTCATACGCCTCTGTACTCCCTCGCTCCATTTGCAATGATGAGAGCAAACGAAAACGAGAGAGTGACAACGGAAGGGGACGGGAGAACCCACATACATACACAAATAAAAAAAAAGAAGGAAAAAGAGAAAGCATACCTAAAGAATAACGAGCAGTTGTTGTTGTTCCTTTTCTCTATTCTGTAGGATCGTAGCAGCAACACGCAATGGATCTCTCCTCCATTGTTGTGGCTCTTCAGGGAACCTCATCTCTTGTGCCGCGTGCTGTGTCGGTGCTGTTCAACTATGCGAACCCGCTCTCCGACAGGGAGGCGGCGAAGCTGTCCGAGTTTATCAAGGAGCAACAGGAGACGGCCTTAGAGGCGAATGAGGTACCGGATAGCATCAAACAACTCATGGAACGACCGCTTCAGCGCTTGTCAGTTGTCACCGTTATTCAGTGTGTATTAGGCGTTGCAAAGATTCCAAGCTTCCCTGTCAAGTATCAGCGACGTCTTCAGCGGCAGCTTTTGCCTCTTATCTGCAAGCGTGCATCCCTGTCGCCAGAGGAATGGAGCCATGTGCTTCGTCAAACAGCGGTGCTTCCAATGAGCCACTCCGCCACGGCACGTCAGTGTGCAGAAGAGGTGCTAAAGGCGGCGGCGCCAACGGTATTTGCTCCTACTGAGCCGTCTGCCGAAGGCGGAGAGGCCATCACGGAGGTGCAAAAACTGTTTCTAAAGATATTTGCTGCTGTTGTTTTGCATTATGCCAGGTATTACACCACAAGTTCAAAGCGCTCCACATTACAGAATGTGCCTATTGCGAAGAACAGTAATAAGAAGTATTTTATGGGTTCTGTCCTTTTTAAGCGTCTTCGACGAATACTGGACATGAATTGCGGTCACTTAAAGGAAAAGTGGTCTGTGTTCGTCCAGACGTTGTCACCAGCGGACGCGGTTATACTTTCTGTAACGGCAACATGGAGTTCTCCTGTAAAGAATGGCACGATACTGCAAGTGGTGAGGGGTTCTCCAGCGTTGTTGTTTCAACTCCTTTCTGAGCGACCCTCTCCTGGCGCATTACAGGTTGAGGACCCTGATGGTGTCATGCTTGCTTGCATGTACAACATGGGGCTTACCAATTGCACACGCGACAGCGCACTTGACTACCTTGTTCTACTGTTGGCGCTTTCTGAGGAGGAGAAATCCGCATTTTTTACGTCACACGGCAAGGACGGATTTGTACAGTTACTAATACCCTTTGTGAACAACAGCAAGGTTCTGACTTCTGCTGTGGCAGGGGAATGGCAAAATCTTTATGCCTTGCTATTTCTTCATATGAAAGCCGAGAAGGAATTGCTACCTCTGTTTGCTCAGGCGGCCTCATACCTTGTGCTAAACCGATGCCGGAGTGTGATTGAAAAGGCTTCCATTATAACTCTTACCACTGCCATCATGGACGCTGTTTCTGGGGCTGCACCATTCGGGGCTGCAGCTTCCGATTTGTCCCGAATGATCGAGCGTGAACTGGCGAGTCCTGCCATTGAAACTGCCGCCGCAGCTTGGAAACTTCTTCGGGTGGCTGGAGTGGAAGACGAGGTTGCAGACGAAATGCGCGCCGCGCTAAAGAGTGCCAACAACAATGAACAACTTCGACGGGTGATGTTACTGCATATTTCACCGCAGCGAGCACCACAGGATGTCATTAATGGCCTTGTAGAGCCGCTTTTGGAGGAGTGTGAGGAAGTGGAGGTGTACCGAACAGATGCGTTTTTGGCCTTGCGCATTGCTGCACAGAGGCGATTTAACGTGGTATCACGGCTGTGTGGTATTCTTTGTCAGGCGGATGTAGTGTCCCCGCTGGGGAGAAACTTGGATGAGCTAAATGGTCTTGTGGAAACTGCAGTAACGCTTGCCAAACTCAGCTTATTTGCCCCCATCGCGCTTCTCTTAACCCACAAGAGTGGATTATTGCGGCATCGTCTTTCCTCGTATGTTGCGACGCTTTCAACAGATGCAAACGCCTTAATCGCTCTGTGGGACAGCCTGACACGCATCGTATTTGGGTTGGAAAAAAAGGAGAAACCTAAAATTTTGTCCTCCAGCGCGGTTGGAGCACTGCTCCCAGTAGCCTCCGCACTGCTGCAACACACAGCGAAGACACCGGTAACGACGACACTCTGTGAAGTTCTTTTGTGTTGTGGGCATGACCATGTTCAGGGGGAAGATCCATATTATTTCCACACAACCTCGTTTCTACTTGGCCGTTATCGGACGAGTTCAAGGGTGGTGCAGTCGTCGATATTTAATCGACTTTTTGCAGGGGAGCACACACATCTGCTAACGATGCATGGTGATACACTTGTTACTAAACTCTGTGGTGATTTCAGTGGTCCGACGCATTTGAGTACCGCAGCCAGTCGTGGTTTGGTGCTCCTTCTGGGATTTCTCACCAGCCCGCTGTCGTCGCAGCGAGCCTTTGATACATTGTTGGAGGTCACCAAAAAGTCAGTGGATTACCTAATTTCCCTTGATGCACGTGACCGTGCCATTGCGGCTTCCTCCGTCACGGCGCTGCACGAATACGAAACGCAGGCGTTACGAGAACAACAGCTTCTCAAGACGTATCCAGAGAAACCACCCAAGGGAATGTCAGAGGACGACTACGAGGACATGAAACGACGAGATGCCATTGCTCTTGAAAAGGGCCGCGGCGTGTTGCGCACGGAAATTGAGAAACGGAAGCATGTGATTGAGGATGCAATACGACAAAATAAGGTGCCCTTGGCGACTATTCGTACGATTGGAACCACAGGACACTTCCCTACCGAGGGGGTGGCAGTACTTTACCCGTACCTTCAGGCAACGCTGAACCGCAGCGATGTTCCCGAGGTTCTTGAGCGTCTTCTTCTGGATGCGATTTCTGGCTTGCTTTCGAAAACGGTTTTTGCACCCATGGCAGAGAACATGGCGCGTACCGTAGCACAGCTGCATAATAAAACCATACTCACATTTGGGGATGTGTCACAGATCTCAACGATGTCGCTCCACCTGCGTCAAGCTGTTACTCACATGATTGCTGCTCCGCTGTTTGTGGTGCTGCTACCATTCTCACGGGTGGCGTTTAGAGCTGGCCGTGGCAGCAACGCCGTGCAGACGACTATTCCTGTTGCAACGCAGCACCAGCTTATGGGTGTACTTTTGCAAAATCTTGGACAGTCGCAACTACCACAACCCACGGAGACGCTGCAACTGCTGACCAACATCCTACAGAATTTTCCTTCACTCTTTAAGAGTGTGCAGCAAGGCATTAATCTGCTTATGGCGCTTATTCCCGCGTCGCATCTTGCGGCGCTCGAGCTAGGTCTATTTAATCCTGCGGACGCTGTCAAGGAGGTGGTTGCCTCCGCATATCATCGCTTTTCTCACTTCCTGACGTGTCGCCGTGCGTTGGTCCTGGCGGCGGTTTCCCTGCATGATACATCTACGGCGGTGGTGAAGGCGATGCAAGTTGTTGCGCAGGATAGAGCGTACGCCTTCTCGCTTGAGCCAAGTGATTGGAATGATCTTCTTTACTTTTTAAATAACTACGGCCAACAGCACGTGTCACACGCTGTGCGCATTGGTGAAGCCATGCGAAAACTCTTCTTGCTGCCCTCTACTACAGGGGCCCAACAAAAGTTGTGGCTTGAGGATTTGAAAAGTATCGCTGGACAAGGCGCTGTTGCCGCCATTCAGGTTCTCTCTTCCTCCTTGATCGGCGATGCTTTTCAGAACGCCCTGTTGTTTTTGTGCGACATGGCAGAGTCCCCTAGCACAGAACCACTTATGCGACTTATCCTCTCCTGTGGACGCGTGGTTTTGAACGACTGTGCGATGGATATTCTACGGTCTCTGGCTCCAACACTTCAGACGCGGCTCGGTAAACCACCTAAGGATCTCAGTAATGCACATAAGGAGCTCTACTTTGCCACCTCTACGGTGTGGCTAACGATCATTAGCTGTCGTCTCAAGGAGACGAAATTGTTGGAATCCATTGTTGAGCAGCAGAGTAGCACGTTGAACAAGTCCAGCTCAGCGATGGTGCATCGAGCGGTGTGTACCTCGATGGTGGAGATCACAAAAAATGCGGAAGTACGAGAGTCGTCAAAGCTGGATGAGTTTGTGGAAAAGTGTTTGAAACAAGTCATCCACTCCAGTTCCTACATCAAGAAAAAAGCCCACGCCTATGGGCTTGTCGGTGTTATCCAGGGTTTGGGCCTTACCTCCCTGCGACGCTACCACATTATGGAGATTATGCAGAAGGCCGTCAAGGAGAATCAGGCTGAGCGAACGGGAGTGATGCTGCTCCTGGAGGTTCTTTCTGAGGAGATGGGATCCAAATTTGAGCCCTACGCACTCGCCATGTGCAGCGGTTTGCTTGAGGGTGTGGCCGACAAGGATCCAAAGGTCTCGCAATGTGCTGATGACGCGTCACGTATTATGGTGAGTTCCTTGACTGCGGTGGGTCTACGGCAGCTTATTCCTTGCTTGGTGGATAGTCTTTCAGCAGAACAGGCCAAACTGCGCGTCCCTCCGCTAAATTTTATTGGTTATGTCGCCTTTTGTTCTCCTAAACAATTGGCCGCCACACTGCCAGAGATTACAAAACACATAAACGCTTGCCTCTTTGACGTCAATCATAATGTTTCGATGGCTGCGATGAATGCTTTGCGGCGTGTTGCAGGTGTGGTATCAAACACAGAGATTCGGGAGCATGTGGAGTTGATTCTCGCTGCGTTACGCTCTCCTAATACGGAAACGGAGAATGCTTTGGATGCGTTGTTGTATACGCGTTTTGTGAATGCCGTGGATCCCGCATCGTTGGCTCTTATTATACCTATCCTTTCACGTGGCCTTAGTAGCCAAATGCCACATCTCCGTCCGAAGGCAGCCCAAATTGTGGCATCTATGGTGAACCTTGTCAATGACCCGAAGTCTCTCAAACCCTACTCTGAAGAACTTGTAAAGCTACTTGAGGAGGCCGCAATGGATCCCATGTCGGAGGCTCGTACAACCAGCGCCAAGGCTGTTGCAGCTCTTTCTGCTGCCATTGGTGGGAAAATGGTGGATGATATTGTGGCCTGGTGTTTTGCGATTCTACAAAAGGCACATGTTAGCACGATTGAAAAGGCGGGTGCCGCTCAGGTGTTTGTGGAAGTTGTAGAAAGTTGTGGGGATTCCATTTTATACGACTCATTCCCCACGATTGAGGCAGGTATGTTGGATGAGCGACCTCTTGTACGTGAAGGATTTTTACACATCATGGTGTACGCGCCTTCCACCTTCAGCCCGGCCAACTTTCAGAGATTTTTGCCACTGTCCTTCCCATGGGTGCTTGAAGGTCTCTCACACTTTTCTGATCGTGTGCGGGATGTGGCACTGGTGGCAGGATCAGGTGTCATTAACTTGTACGGCACACGGAATCTTTCGTTGGTGCTTGAGCCTTTGCTGTCTGGTGTGGTAAGTGAGGTGACGACGTTGCGTCAGAGTTCCATGTTGCTCGCATCGAAGCTGCTTATTCACTTGGTGCAGCAGATTCGTAAGAAGATGCGCATTAATGTGGCCAAGGAGAATTTGGCTGGGGACCAAGACAAGATGAAAGAGTTGGAACAAATGTTAGAGCAAGAAGGCGAGGGAGAGGGGGATGCCGAATCCGGTGGTATACTGCAGATGGAGGTTGCACGCGATGTGGAGAAGCGTGGCATCTCCATTCTTGGTTCTCTTGAAGAAATGTTGGGAACGGAGAGCTTCACGCGATTGTTGGCCGCGATGTACTGTGGTCGTCATGAACGTAATCTAGAGGTTCGCACAGGCACAAATAATGCATGGCAGACGTGTGTGGCGAGTCTTCGTGGTGCCGTGAAGAAGATATTTAATGGCCTAGTCAATGTCCTCATATTATTTGCTTCGTCCGAAAATTTGGATTGTGTAGAGATGGCCACAAAAACGATTGAGTTTACTTCCCGCCTGAATGAGATGATCGAACAGTTAATTGAGGCTCTCTGTGACCGTTACAAGGACAACAATCGTAGAAGCAAACTTGGAGCACTTGTGTGCCTTGCTAACGTTGTGGTGTACATTGACTCGCGTCGCCTCATTGGGATGGGCGGCCAGATTGTGGGGTGTGTGCTTCCCGGTATGCAGGACAAAGACCCGCAGGTGCAGGAGTGCGCGCGTGATGTGTTTGCGAAGGTCTCCAGGTCGGTTGGTCCACGTCTTATTGAGGATGCCATTGAGGCACAAATTGAGACCTCCGTGCGCGGTGTGGTGGAGGTGGTGAAGGTCAAACCAGGCGCGGCGCTTGGCATTATCTTCAAGCATCTTGCTCAGCGATCTGTGTACACACAAGACAATCTGGAGCTGCTCGATGCCATACTTGACGTGGATGAGGCTTATGAGCAGCTACGCCGGTTCACCGATACCATTAGTCAAACACTTCTAGCATTTCTTGTGCAGGGGCTTGATGGGGCGAGCGAAACCTACCAAAAGTTCATTGAAGGTTTACCCCGTGAATTTGAGCACTTGCCAATGGAACACTGGGAAAAAGGACTTTGTTCTCCGGCGACACAACGTGGCGCACTTCTCGCGGCAGAGGCGTATGGCTTGGGTGTCTCATTTGACCATATTGAGGGCCTCTCCGCGGTGTTTCGGGCTGCCATTGAGGTACTTGGGAGCGAGAAGGATGAAATGCGAGGTATTGCGATTTCTATGATCCCGCGCCTTATTGCATCACTCGAGCAACGTGTGGTGGAGTCTCTGGAGGAAGAAGAGCAACAGGATCTTACCACAAGCAAGCGCGCTGCTGGTCGCTATTTGTTGCAATACTTGGATTTGTTTCAAAACACGTTGGGGGCTACGGCTCGTGCAGTGGTTACAGAGGCGAATCCGGAATTCGGTGTTCTTGGCGAGGGCGAACCCACGCGACTGTTTGACGTTTTCATGACATTCTATAACAGGGGTCTTGATTACGGCACCTCCATGCAAAAGGTACAGGCAGTGGAGTGTATTCAGGATCTTTTGACGTTTGCACCGCGGCGTGTGAGCGCGGGTGCCGCCAACACCGTCGCTGGCCGCTGCTCAAAGGTGCTGTTTACAAGAAATGAGGGAGCTGTTGTTCTTGCGCTTGTGAGACTGTGCCTGCAGCTGATGAATTACCCCGCCAGCGGAAAGGAGAAAATGGTGGAGGGCACCATGGCACTTGCAATGTTTAATGCGTCTCTCTGTGACACCGGCGAGGCTCGTGTGTTGGCGCTCCGTGTCGTCATTCAGTTGCTACGGAGGTCTGAGAGGTATGCTGATATTATCCTTGGCACGGTGGTTACAAAGAAGGCGGCGGTTGACAGCCCTTTGCTTTGTGGCGTTATGTGCCGTTTCATCTCCGTTGTCATACGGTACGGTCGCTTTACCAAGGCCCTGAGCCACATTGCGAAACTATTGGACTTTGTCTTGCCCATCTGGGAACGGGCAGAGACGCCAGCAACTACAGCTGTCGCCGGTGTGGCCGTGGCGGCGTTGTGCAAGTCGGCGAGTATTACTGATGGGCAGCTTGCTGAGCTCCAAAAGAGGGCGCTGGTAATGATGGCTTCCAGGGGTAATGGGGCTCTTGGCGGGTTTGCGTTTGCGTACTCGCTTGTTACCTGTTGCATGGAGCGCGTGGAACCGGCATTCATTCGTGCCGCGGTGGACGGCGTGCGGACGGCGGCGAGCGTCGGCGCCAGCGACAAGTTGAGCATCACTTGGCTGCTGCGCGCTGCTGCTGCCCTGGCCAGCACCGGACTCCTGCAAACATCTGATCTTAAGCCGGAAGTGTACGTCCCCATGCTGCGTCGTGTGGACGTGAACGACGAGCTGATGATGAGTACGGCGCAGTATTACTATGACGTGCTGACAGAGAGGTTCCCTGAGGCGGTGAATGCGGTGGCGAATCTCCCGCACGAGCAAAGCACGCAGTGGGACGTTGTGGGCCACTTTGACGCCGACCTCGACGACGAGGTGGCCGCTGACACGGTGTACTAGCGGGGCAGGCATGCAGCAGAGAGTAGGAGCCAAGGGAGCATAGCAAAGATTAATGCTTAAAGGGAGCGAAGGAAGACTGTATTTAAAGGGATATGATAAAAAAAAAAAGATTAAGGACACCATTGTGTTTACATGTGTTGAAATAACTAGATGCATAGGCGGGGCATGAGGGTCGCTGGGGTGGGGTGTTCAGCTGCCGACACTTTGAGCACGAGCTGAAGTGTAATACCTGAGCTGTGATTGTTGTAAATTTCTTCTTTTTGTTTGGTCTTGTTTTCTGCTTTTTGCTGCCTTGACAGCTGCATAGGAGGAGGGAACTTCGTAACGGGTGCCTGCGAAGAAGAAGGAGGAAAGAGACGAACATTAAGGGAGAGAAGGAGATAACAAAAAAAAACAAAAAAAGGGGGGTAGACAATGCAGACGAATTTTCAACTGGCATCAGTGCATGGCATGCTGTACACGGGCGGCAACGTTGCATTTTCTCCGGACGGTCGCCAGTTGTACTCACCCGTCAACAATTACATTTCGAGCATTCAGGTTCAGCAGGAAGGGCATCGCTCACTCTCGTGTAGTAACAGCACTATTCAGTGTTTTGACCTCTCGCAGGATGGTGATCTGCTGATTGCAGTTGGGCGGCGCGGGGTCGGCTTCTTCTACGCTATTTCCGCCGGGGTGGTGCTTGATACCATCGCGTTTCCACCTGACTGCGAGGTCCGCTGCGTCAAGTTTAGCCCGTGCGGCAAGTATGTTGCGCTTGCCCTTGAAAATACTCTTCAAGTGTACACCGCCCCGGCTCAGCGCGTTGTGGCCTATCATGCATGTCATCGGGTGGAGAACCTCCATGCGGCGTTGACGTTGCCCATTATGAACATTGAATGGACACCGGACAGTGAACATCTGCTACTGAGCGGACAAGATGCTCGCATGAAGATTTACCCTCGCCAAGGGAATGTGCAGCGTAAGGGGATGGCCATACAACAGAACGCATTGGTAGGCCACCGCGCCGGCGTTTATGGTGCCTGGTTTATTGATGACGCCTGCTGCCGTGTTGTAAGTGTCTCCGCAGATAACGTGATTATCACATGGAAGCGTACACCCGTAACACGTGGAGAGGTGCTGCAAGCTGTTGCCGCTGCGCAGCTGAAGGCGCGTGTAGGAGCGCAAACAGATGAAACCACTGAAGAGAATGCAGATGATGATGATGATGAGGCGGGTCGTGTTCCAAAATCGTTCCTAGAAAAGCGGCGACTAGAGCAGTTGAAGCTTGAAGGTGTGCGTGTCTCCGTTGCCGATGACACGTACCTCCCAGACATCCTCCGCTGTGCATATGAGATAGACAAGAAACATCTATTAACCCATAAAGGTAATGTTTCTGTCACCTGTTTTCATCAGCGTCGTGGTCTTGTGGCGATTGGCTACAACTCTGGTATCTTTGCCATTCACTCCTTGGCCGCGGTCGATGAGGCGGAACTCACGCTTGTGCACCTACTCTCCATCTCCGCACAGTCACTCACAGCCGCGGTCTTTAGCCCAAGTGGTGACTTTGTTGCCTTTGGAAGTGCTCATTTAAAACAACTTCTTCTGTGGGACTGGAAATCTGAGGCGTACGTCCTTAAGGATCAGGGGCACTACTACGATATCTCTCGAACTGCCATTACGGCAGATTCTAGCAGCATCATTTCGGGCGGTGACGACGGCAAAGTAAAAGTATGGAAGGTGTCCTCCGGTCAATGTTATGTAACTTTTACCGAGCACACAGCACCAGTAACAGGCATAGCAACATGTGCGGCTACAAATGCCTTTTTTACTTGCAGTCGGGACGGCACAGCAAGGGGCTACGATCTTGTACGATACCGTCACTTTCGTGTCTATACGGCACCCGAACAGACGCAGCTCTCTTGCATTGCCGTTGATCCATCTGGAGAAGTTCTGGCAGTAGGTAGCGGGCAAACGGATCGCATCTTTCTTTTTGCAGTGCAAACAGGGAAATTGATCGATCAGCTGCAGGGTCATGAGGCGCCTATTGCGTGTCTGGCATTTCATCCCTCTGGTACCGCTCTCGTTTCTGGTTCGCTTGATCATAATCTTGTCTTTTGGGATCTCTTCACCCGCGGCGATGGCGGGGACCGCTTGAAGGGTGATGCGGAGGTGGTGGACATTGGCTCTGAGGTGGTTAGTGTTGCATTTAGCAACAGTGGTCGCCGTCTGGCGGTGCTGACAATGAAACAGGAAATATCTGTGTACGAGACAGTAGTGCCAACAGAGCCGATTATAATAAAAACGTTCCAGACGAGTTTTGACGCCGCTGGTGGGTGGAACAAGACGGTGGGCCCACGTAGTGCGAACTACAATGCCCGCTTCAACGTCATTGCCTTTTCTCCGGAGGGTGAGAAGATTGTTGCCGGTGGGGACTCCAAGTGGATTGTGATGTACCACGCCACCCAGGGTTACATGCTGAAGAAGTGGCCTGTCACGACGAACCAGGATGTTCAGGGGGCGGAGGAGCAATACCAGTGGCGGCAGATAACGGAGGCCGGGCACGTCGACAATATCGATGTGGACGACACCGACATTCACTTGCGCCGTGGGAAAGTACTGGAAATGCCTGGAAGCCGGCACCGCCACTTTGCGACAGGAAAGCGTCAAACCGCTCTTACGGCACGCACGGTGGACTTGGCGTTTGCGTGCACAGGGACAGAATTTGTGGCGGCCACCACCGACGGGCTGCTGGTGTTTTCTACTCGCGTTGCACGCCCCAAGTTCCAGCCGTTGCAACTCAGAGCCAACATCACAACGCAACAGGTTCGTGATCAATTAGACAACGGTGAGCCTGTCATGGCCCTGATGAGTGCATTGAACCTTGGAGACAGAATGCTTGGCGTTGAGTGCTTGAGGCGGATGCCGCGGGAGGCCATTCCAGTTGTGGTCTCGTCCGTCCCCTCCGTACTCTTTTCTCTGCTGGTGCAGTGGGTGAGCAGAGAGGTGGAGGAGAGCCGGGGTCTCGAACAGGCGTTACTCTGGGCGCAATCACTCATGCTGCACTCAAACGAGTGTGCAGGCGGTTTTGCGCAGGATAATGGTCCCGTTATCTCCGCGCTGAAGGTCCTACAGCGTGGACTGCACCAGCACCGGCCATTGACGGAGCTGGCAAACGAGAACTACTTCTCTCTGCGTTACATCATTGATATGACAAGAATGCAGAAGGACACTCTGCAACCCGCTGCTAGTGCCGAATAACTCTGCGTCGAGGTACGTGAAGGAAAATTAAACAAACCAACACTTGATCAGAAGCTACATGCAAAAACATGAAACAGAAAATAAAAACATTATATATATATATAATGGAGTGTGCATACCCCGCATTTTGTGTGTGTGTGTGTGTGTGTGCTGAGAAGTGAATATAACTCTCTGACGGATGCTGACAGAAGAAAGTGTATGGGCGAGGGTGTCTCTGGATAATAAAACTACTAATATTATTTGTCGTTCCCCAACGCGATTGCTGGCAAGATGGACCCTCTTGTGGGGTTCCACATGCCCCACACGGGTTCGTTTTCATCGCCTTCATATTATTAGGGTTTGGAGGCTTTCTGTGGAATCCACATACCTTGTTGCTTTTGTTTCACATCTGCGTTCACCACATTAAGAGGATAGGGTAACGTACGGCATTAGTGTCTGTGTATATTTTGCGAAAACGTTTTGAGGCGAATAGTGTCTGTAGGGAAGTCATATTCGTCATCTAAAAGTAAAATGAGAAGCCGTGGTGCGGAAACGACATCGCGGGCGAAAGACATGCATTTCTCCTATGGGATGCTTTTTGGTTCGAATTCCCTTCCAGGAATCGCATCCACTATGCGAAACGAGTTTCTCCCGTTGATGCAGTGTCTTGAGCAGGGTAACGATGTTCTTTGCAAAACATATATAGTTGAGCTTGCCCTCACGCTTTCACGCTTCGATGCCTTATTGAAGGAAGAGGAGCGGCGCGCGTTTGTGTGCGCGTTTGACGCTCTTGTGCGACGTCTCCTGAAAGATCTTCATCATTTTATGGAGGTTGAGTCGCTCCTTAATCAGGATGTGGTGATGCTTGTGGAACTATTGGAGCGCTCTCGCTGGGTGGACCATCTGTGCGGCTGTCGCGCGCTCACTTGTACGGCAGATGAGGCCGCTGGGACATTGAAAGAAGCGCGGAGCACCACATCTAACCCTTCAGCAGTTGGCCTTCTTGCGCCGCGACTGAAGGCCCAGCCAGGCGCATTCGATTCATCGGAGGCGTGTGGACCTAACTGCTTATCCGAGTTGCGACAGCTTTTTCAGAGTGATGTGGGTCGTCAGATGCACCCGGCGTGTTTCTTGCCAGCTTCAGGTGCATGCAGTACAAGCGGCAACGAGAATACTACAAACCATTTTTCAAGCTCTGCCAGTCATTTACCGCACCTTCTCCAGTCACAGGCATTAGCTGGAACGACTCTACTACGGAACCTTAGTGGTAAACAAGGACTTTGGTGGCGTGAGGGGTTCCGCAGTTTCTTGGAGGGTCACATCTCAAAAGATGACATCACCGCTTTGATGAACCTGCTATGCCCGGGAGGAGGTAACACAAAGGAAACCATGCAGCCGGTTGGTGATGCTCAGAAAGATGTGATGCCCCACACGTTCACAAAATTAACCCGCATGAGTGGAAATAGCAAGGAGGCCAGCTCCAGTTATGTGACTCCTGGGGACACCATGGTACAAAAACGCACAATGCAGAATGCGGAAGATACTGAAAACGTCTCCAGAGACTCTGATGGAAATAAAGGGGATGAAACAGTAATGGCCTCTGCATCATTGAAAGTCGCTTCCGGAGGTTGTTTAATGAATCAGACTGCAGTTTTTTTAAACATGTTGGTAGAAGGACTCCTTTTTGGTGGCCCCTCCTCCGTTTCTTCACTGAACAGCTCCTTTGGAAGTGTAGAAGAGGCGGAGCAAAACAGTACCGTGATAGATGCCGCCAATGAACCCTGCTGCAGTGAACCAATGCAGCAAGGAGATGTGTTTGGGCGCTTTATCACCTTACCATCCACTGCGGCACTTAGTTTACTGTCAAAATTATTCCCATCCCTTCGTAACTATGCAGAGGACCTACGAAAACTGGCTGGGGGTTTAACGGAGACGACTGATGGGAGCATTGCCAGTGGCAACTGTGCTTTGACCACAGCGTTTGATCTCGCACGCCGTACACAAAGTGGTAGTCAACGACCAAAGGGAGTGCAGGCAAGTGCCACTAGCCCCGGCGTGTTTGGTGATAACGCTGTGGAAACTTTGCATGCTGCCACAACGTTATCTATTATGGCAGACGCCACCGGGGTCGTGCGTCCCACCGATGTGGTGCTTTACTTGCTTCTTCGGTCTCTCCAGCGTGTAGAGGACAACTCTGTCGGCTCCTTTGCGAGTCGTTCCTTATCTGTTGGGGAAACAGATCGACCAACACCAAAAATGTCTTCTATGGAACCCGCCGCGGCCACCTCACAGCATCAGTCGCAAGGGCATGTAAGTGTGCCAGCTATTCCACGTCGACTTGGGGCAGAGTTGGAACTTATGATTAAACAAGTGCAGGAGTATATTTCCAGTGCACAGTTTATGCAGCAACAAATACGGGAGGAAGTGACTCTTCTTGTTTTCCGAGTGATCAGCACGACAGTAGAGTTACTTATTCCCGCAGTACAGTTTGTGGACCCGCGTGTGACAATATTCTATCGCAAATGGCTTTGTGACATGTACAGGCTTTTGTGGGAAGAAGATCTTTTTGAGCGTTTTTTGGCTATTTTGTCCAGCTCTTTGCCCTCGCTGTCCAACCAAAATGTGGCTTTGAAACCACCCTCATTGTCGCCGGCTCATCAAGCAACACAGCGCCGCGGGGGATCGAAGCGCTCGTTAAGAAAAAGCGGCTCAGTAGGAAACGCAGCAACACTAACGACGGGGGGAGCAACGAACAAGGACACAAGTAACCTGTTGTCTGAAAAAGAGAGTGAGAGTGTCCTTTTTAACGACACACCGAACGAGAAACGAGAGGATGTATCTGAGTGGATTGCGCCTGGAAACGCATACTCCCGGACCGCACGCGCGTTTGTTGATAGCAGTTCAGAGGCACCGTCGCTCGACTCCACCCTGGCTGCTATTCCGTCTAAATTGCTTGGTCCCAATTTGGCCTCGATAGATGTTGGGCTTCAGGGGTTTGGACTTTTTGGTGATCCAACCGTCTTCATAGCGGAGTCGTTGCTGGAAGAAAATGTGGAAGAAGCCCCACCGTTTCGTGGTTTTATTGTGACGCGTCTTATGGCTGCCCTCCTGCGTGATGGCGGCACTGACAAAATGCGTCATCTTGCCCTTGCATCCGAACGATCCGTACGAGGTACCGGGGTTGCAGCGGCATCCCTAAACGACTCTCATTCCACGACTGTGCGAAAGACTGTTCCTGCAGTGAAAAACGCGCGGGGATCAACGCGCAGGAAGAATCCTTCGCCATATTTATTTTCAACAACAACGAAGTTGTTGCAGACGACACCTGAAACAAAAACTACGGTGCTACAACAACCCTCTTCTACGCCGTATCCTGTCGTAAGTAGTCTCAATGATGTAAAGGCGCTTTACGATTCTGTGCTTGAAGATGCTGAAATGACGCTTTCGCCGCTTGATCCGATTCGAGCTGCCCTTGTACAGAACGTAGTGGACTTTCTCGTTTCTGGAATGCGGCTACCAAGGGAAGCCTATGAGCTGCTGGATGCCTACTTGGATGATGTGCGCATTGAGCCGATTCAGCCTCCCGCCACTAGACGTGTGGTTTTGGACGGCACACCAGAGACCGTGCGGGGCGGTAGTGAGTATCCGTTGCCGGTGTTGGATTCACCTTTCTCCGTCACCACGGTGCGGCGCGCGAGGCAGCTTCCTTTGGATGGCCCTGCCGGGATCGGGGGAAAAACGCACACACCCCACTCGAGTCACTTCGCCCAATCGAGGCGCAGTGGTCCAGTAGATAAGGACGCCAATGCCGCCAATTTGAGGTTTCCGTTGATTCCCAAAGTGATCCCGTCGTGGAATACGCAGGAAGAGACTGAACAGTTTTTGATGATTCTGGCGCTGCTGCGGCGCGAGCATATTGTTCTCCGCGCGGAGCTGGGTCTTGCGCCGCCGGCACTTTGTAAGGAATCCAGAGATGCATCATCCAAGTGAAGAATTTGCGCAATGACGACGCAAGGAGGGAAAAAAAGAGGAGTTTCTTTTTCTTTTTGGTTTCTTCTTGTTGTTTTATCTTAAGCCTTTTCGTTCTTTTTATTGTATTACTATTATCTCTTCTGCGTTGCGTGTGAGGGGAATCCACCGCGCAATTTGTTTCTTTGTCTTTTCAGTACCCATTCCTAATGTGGTCGGTGAGCTGAGTGGCACTGTGCTTGTCATGCTTTCTTGCTGCTGCGCTCCGCTTGTTTTCCAGGCAGGCCCCTTTCATGGCGGAGCACGTTGACTCCAGACAAACAAGACAATAGCGACAACCAGAAGAAGACCCATTTTGTGTTGTCTGATGCCTTTCCTTGCTGTACACTTCTCTATCTATCTATGTCCTCTTTTTTTTTTTTGATGCTTTCCATTTGCCTGCATTGTAAGTCGTTTGCGGCAGTCCAGAGTACCACAATACCTTCGAGCGGACACACAATCACATATTTCTGCCTGTCTATAGTTATATTTCTTGCTTATTAGGGAGGCACGCAGGCAAACACAAAGACGACTAAGGAAAAAAGAAAAAGTGAGAACTTTTGTTCAGGCCACTCACACTGGTGAGTGAACTACTTAGTGTTTGTTTGTTTCGTTTTAGGTTTTGTTTGTTTGTCTGCAACCACGCGCTGGACTGGGGGCGGTTTTTTTTTTTTTCTGTTTCTGCGAATTGGTCAGACGACCAAAACAAGGCAAGGAGGAGTTGGAGGAGCACATTGGTTTTCAGTGTCTTCTTACGTTTCATCGGCTTGGCGGAGGAAGGCACAAGCTGCACCGCATCCTGCCCTCATCGAGGTTTAAATATTCCACGCAGGGCGGGTGAGAAAGATAAAGAAGGCTGCTGGTGGGCGGACACTTTTTGCTCTGAGACCCCTCCCCCCTTCACACACACACACAAAACAATCTTCTTTGTTTTTGACTCACACAACATGCCGGTAAGGAGGAATTCGGGGTCCGCCGGGACAAAGAAAAGTGTGGAGGATTGTGCTTCCCAGTCCCAAGCTGAACAGGTGAATTTTCCTCATGCCAACGGTCTGTTGCAGAAGTTGCTGATAGACCTTGGCTTCACTGAAACTGCCAAAACACTGGAGGAGGAAAGTTGCCGACGACTGCAGAGTTCTGCTTGCCCTACTACGGAGCATCTAAAATCCTCTGGCAATGGAGCACAACCTTTGAATTTGGACCGTTCAGAAAACAAGGCTTCCAACAGCAATTTGAAGGAGGCCAGAACCATGTGGCACAACGGGAAGGAGGGCAGCGGCAACTCAGCATGTGCAGCAGACAACGTGGAAAGTGAGTCAGAGAAGCAACCGCCTCCTTTGTATACAGATGTGTCTAGAATGGCGCTCTTTCGCATTCTCATGCATCAAAACAGTGAGGAGGGGGATGAAGTAACCAATGTGGGTGCCCTTCAAGAGCTCTGCCGTTTCGGCATCGCTCCTCTCAGGTGGGACACGAGCCAGCACGCCCCTCTCATGGAGGGAAACTGCAATAAGGACACGAACCACAATGGTCTCGGGGAGTTGATTGCTTTGACACCTTACTTGCGGAAACTCTTTAACCTCTTTTTGACTCTTGATAACTCTTCAACGGAGCATAGGGAGGAAGCAAGTAGGACCAAGTCAGTGGATATCTTGCCTTTGGAATGGGCATCCCTTTTGGAGGTATTTTTTGCCTACGTTGAAGTGTTGTGGGCACAGGTGTATCTTGTAGAGGTCGTATCTTGGGCAGACTTTACATCTCAAGGATGGCTTCATCATCGGGACAGTATTTTGGAGCGCCTTTCCATGTTGCATGAGAAACTTCAACGGCTATTGCTTGATGCCCATCAGGTAGAAGTTAATAGTCATATGTTCGAGCATTCTGCTCCTTGCCAGGGTAAAAATCAACAGGCAGGTGGGTTGCCTTCTCCAGAAGACATTAAAACTGGCCTGTCACTCTCGTACGCATCTGCGCGCGAGGGAGCAGTCTCACTCAAGGAGATGCGCAGCGGGATTATTGAATTGTTTTGCCGTGGTGCACCCATCTTGAGGAAAAATATAGAGGACGTCTCTACGTGGATCATAAGCCACTGTGAGCATCAAAATAAAGGGCACCACTCATATGATTTTTTGGACGGAGGAGTGAACGAAGCTATTGCCGTCACGGAAAGTGTTGACGCGTCTCCTTCAGAGGCAAAGGCAGAGGTGGAAGGAGACGGTTTGGCGCGTAAGTCGTGGCAGAGGCTCATGGATGTGGTGCGGCATGCAGTCCTTAGGGAAGGAGAAGAAGTGCCGGAGTCACCTTGCCACACAGCGGAAAATTTATCGGTGCCTAACCCCAGACTTTGCTGGGCACAGATGTTTCTTAGAATACAACTACTTGCCTGGGTTGTTGGCTCTCTTGCTGAATTTTCGGACGTATTCCTGCAGCACCTTCAGATGTCTACGGAAAGTACAACCTGTGAGGCCAAGAGAACTCCACGAAGGGGAAGTCATGAAGTTTGTCAGAGGTCGCCTACTGTCTCAGCTTCGTTGGGATTTTGGTACCAAAACTGCGCGGCGCAGATTTCGAAGTTGAACGATGCAAACCAAGGAAATTGCAAGGGTTCCATGCCAATTGCTGATAAGGGAAAAGAGGAAAACTCATTTTCGCGTCTCCCATGCTCGCGTAGTACCAAGGAAGCAAAAGAAAATGATAACATTGGGTCTACGTTTGTGAATACATTCAAGAGAGCTGCACACGAATTCCTCGTGGGTGCACCAACGTCAAGTGCACCACTCCGTCTTTCACTTGTGGGGAATGGATTGCAGCATGAAACGGGTGAAACTTTGTCGAACCGTAAGGAAATTCATGGAGGAACGCATTCATGCACAATTGGAAATTACGACAGTGATATTAACATGGTTATTTTGGGTGCGTTGGCGACCGGACAGCCATATCACGTGAGTCGTGCTTCCACGCCACGACGTGTTCCACTGTATTTTCTACTAAAGAGAATTCTGCGTGCACCAAAAGTTCTCTTGGATCTTCAGAACGAGCGGGTGCATATGGATATCCAACTGGGATCTATGGAAAACCCGGCGGTACACAGGCTTTTGGTTAATTTTCAAGGAAATGGCAGGGCAAAAAAAGGTCTTCGCAACGGAAGCTGCGGGGAACAAACTCAGAGTCAAGAGGCAAGGAATGAGCCTGCCGCAGTGAGGACCTATGAAGGGGACATCTCTGTATCAGGCGAAGCTACTTCAGCCACCGCAGACCCACCTCGGACCCTCTCAGATGGCACTGGGATTGGTGTTGATATGTCAGGTGCGATGGAGGAACCTGCTGCGTCGACCGTGCCGCCCATTCCTTCTTTTCAGGTTCAGCTTCAATCGCTGATGGACCGTATGATTCATCAGACGGGTGAAGTGACCCAGTCCGAAGAGAGCACCTCCATTGAATCCGATGAAGATGGCGTGAGTTCAACGGACAACAACCTTGATCGTCCAATAGATGTGGTGTTGAATGAAGTACAGATTGTTGCTGTGACACCTTGTGGATCTCTTTTGGCCCTTTTAACGACAAAGGGGAGATTGGTTGTATTTGCGCTTCGCACCGCAAAAAGTTTGCCTCATACATATATCAATGAACAATTGCAAGAATCATTTTGCGAGCAACGTGTCCTGGATGTTGTTCTAGCGAAGGACTCGAAGGAACCCTACTGGTACGAGCAACTGGAGTCGTTTCTTGCGTTTTCTCCGTCCGGGCGCTTTCTTCTATGCTCCGTGCAGAATGCCCCACCGTATGTACCAGAAGGTAGTGAGGCAAATCGCTCTCATCATGCGACAACAGGTAAAGTTTTTCTTTACTCACTGCACTGTAGAGAAGATAGTCTGTGTGAATCATCAGATGTCTTAAACCCCTCTTTGTGTGGTGATGAGGATCGCCTCTACGGTGCATTTCAGATTCATAAAACTCTCATCACAGTCACACGTTGGTTGGATCCTCGCTTTTGGCGAGGCACGTCGTCGTCGCCGTCGCGTATTTGTCCCCTTCCAGTGGACAGTCCTTTGTGGAAAGGAGAAGCGCATCGGCGCCTCTCTGCACTTCAGTGTCTTTCTTCTGGTAGGGATAACCTCATTCTTCGTTGGTTACCCGCAGATGGATCGATTATCCAGCGCATCGACACTCTTCCTGTATTTGATATCCTGGTCTCGCCTTTGATGCAGGCATTTTACACCATTAACCAATGTGGGCAGCTTTCTATGTACGATGCCTGGAATGAGCGTGACGTTGAAAATGCAAAGGACAATGTGGTCGTCGTCTCCCAGCGTGGACTCCCTGCCGCACTCGCCGCATTGCAATCGCCTGCTGAACTACGGGATGGTAATTTCATGCAAAACTCAGCGTATTCTAGCAAAGATGGGGAAATACAGGATGCTTTTTTTGTGGGGACTCGCAGAATTGGTTTTGATCGCCGTTGCTTGGCGGGTGGTCGAACGGGACGTGAATCTGCAGTGTCGCGAATGTCAAAGCTTGTGCAGGAGAGTGGAGTTCCAGCGGGGACCGAGACGAAACGGGGAAGTAAGTTGGGTCGTCGTATCGTGCAGCAGGTCCTGCACCAGGAAGGAGATTACCTTGGTCCACATACGCTGGCTGTGTTGGAGCCTTCCTCCGGCTCTGAGATGGACAATGATCATGAAGATATCGATGATGAGGAGGGCGAAGCTACCGGAGTTTACAGAAACCGCCGTCAAGGAGGTGCGAACAGGGACATGGATGATGGATCCAATCCCATCTCCTTTTTTCGTCCACGTCATTCTCAGGGTGAGAGGAAGAAGACATCGACGCTTCATGGAGAGTCACAGAGGTACAATAATGCTGCTTCTCTCGCTGGAGAGGCCGTTCTCTACCGTACAGGGTCTCGTTTAGTTTTTGAAGAAGTTTCACAGTTATTGTGCCACACCGTGAGTCTTTGGCCAGATGTTCAGAAAACCAGATATGCCTCGCCGCCGCAGCCCTATCAGCTACTTAGTATGGCAGCCTCCGGCAATCCGGTTTGGAGTGATGCAGACGATGAAAACTCCTTGACTTGTGATGAGTTTATTTTCCGTGAAAAGTCCTGGACGTCATCAAGTGCATCATCCACACTTAGTTATTACACTGACGCATGCAAAACGTGGGCAAAGCAAGGTCACGGTAACGGCCACATCACCAACAATACCGGTCGAAGATATCATAGAAAAACTGGCACTTCGTCTCAGAATATAGTAAACGGGGGTGGAAGTTACAACACAATAAATAATCATCCTAAGCCAAAATGGAATGTTGGGTTGTCGCCCGTTGCCCAAAACGGTCGCTACTTGTGTATTATGGCCTCTGTTGGGCCAAGTCGAGTCAATGTTCCATATGAACGTCCTCTCGAATATCGTGCAGGCATATATGCTTGTATGGTGTTTGATGTGCTCTACGGTAGTGTTCTGCGTGTCATTCCTGTATGTCCAGTACTTCCACGAGCGACGCTTACAGAGAATGGTGTCTCACAATTTCATTCCCACAGGAAGCGGGCCCCAATCTACATGTTGCCGTGCGCTGTCACAGTTGTGAGGCATCCAGATCGGCGTCGATCAGAGGCACCTTCACCTTCACTGTCAGTATCTGGACGCGTGAGTTGTGGTCCAGCTGGAGGCACGCCAAGTTTACGCTTCCGGCGTCATGTGCAAGCGGATCAGGAAGGAGAGGAGGCAAAGGAAGAGGAGGAAGCGATGGGGAATAACTATACCAGCGACCATGATAATTTCAACAGTGTCAATGGTGATGATGACGATTCAATGGTGCTTGTCGCAGTTGGTGCGCTTCATAGCACAACGTACGTTTTTGATGCCTTAACAGGGTCTCGTGTGAAGGTGTTGAATCTGCGAAAGCAGGTAAATTCAAACAACAATTCAACTTCCCTCAGAACTCGGCCCCCAACTAAACGAACACGCTGCTCTTACTTTTCCCTGGGTGACCTTGGTGGCTTAAGTGGTCGTCCTTCACATGGGGATAACGGAGCGAGCGATGACGACGACGACGACGACAACCAGCGAAATCAAACGGATGATGCAAGTAGTACAACCTCCAGCGAGTTACCCTCGCCACGCAATGACGATCAGTATAGTCTTCAACGTCAATTACTGCTGAGTCAATTGGCGGAAAGGCATGGAATGGACACCCTGTTGAAGGCTGTGACAAAGTTGTTGCGGGTTGTTCCTATTCCCTTCCCTCCATTCTGTGCGACACTCCAGGAAGACGGCACCCGGCGTCTTCGAGAAGATGTGGAAAGCAACGGCTGCAGACGACGGCAAAGCTGTCTTTGTGGTGGTAGTTCAACTATTGCCACTTCTTTTTCCTCTTCGTTTTCCATACCATTATCGGCAGCGGTGTCGCCCTGCTTCTCATTTTTGGGTCAGCTGCAGTTGGCAGCTAGGGGCGTTTCTGGGGGGAATGGTTTTCACTCTGGCGTCGCCCGCTCCAATGGTGAGGGGAAAGCCAGTAGCACTATTCCTTTTTACGATGTGCCTTTCGCCCATGCTGCCCAGAAAGAACTGCGTCAAGTCTTGTCTTTGAACGAGACCCCACCGCCTGTAGAAGAGAACGGAGTCCTTTCTACAGGCGGTGCCGCCGGTGCAGCTTTGGCTATGGCGGCGACGATTCCCATGAGACCCACAACAAAGCCGCAGAAACGATTCCGTTGCGGTGTTGTGAATAGCGTTGCGTTGCTGTACGACCATGCAAAGGGTGGTGTGTTTGTGTTTTCCAGTGACGAGTACGGTGGCCTGTTTCTGGCGGGCGGCGTGATTCCGCCGCGTGTCTAAAGAATTAGAGTATGCAATTTGGTGAAGGACTTCTGACTGAAGTAAACGTGGGATGAGACACAAAAACGCTCTCTTTCTCTCTCTCCCCCCCCCCCCCTCCTCTCTTCTTTCTTCTCTCTCTCTCTCTCTC
>NW_021705758.1:57735-99594 GCF_003719475.1 Trypanosoma rangeli
AAACGACTCTCTTCTCTCTCTCTCCCCCCCCCCCCCACCCTTCTCTCTTTTTTTTCCTTTCTCTCTCTCTCTCTCTCGTTCGTATTTCAATTTTGCTTTAGCTTTTGTGTGCATTGTTGTAATTACTGTTTTTGCTTGGGTGTGTTGGTAGACACGCGAGATTCTTACACCATTCCCTGTGGCCTTCCCGCAACGGGCCTCAAAGGGTGGCGGGGCCAATTAACATGCCCGCGTTTCTGAGAAGGCGTGGCGGTCCGCGTGGTGTGTTTGTGAACACAAAGTGGTAGGCGCCGCAGGACACGTTTGGAGCCAAGTCATTGGCAGCGATGTATTTAGTTGTATGTTTTAAATTTTACCACATCGGTCTTTGGTGGCGGGGACGGTGTGTCACCGACGGGGATGTATGCAGATGGTGAATGAAAAGTAGATGGGCACAAAAGATACTATAATAAGAGAGAGGAGAGAAGCAAAAAAAAGGGAAAAAATCAGAAAAAGTATAGTTAAACCAAAGGTGTGGCTTGGTGGGAATAATAATTTTTTTCTAACTGGTACGTTGGTCGTTTTTTTTTTTTTGCGCCTATCAGCGGTTATGGTAGAGTTTTCTCTTGTGCGTGTGCGTTCTTTCTGTGGAGTGGTGTGTGTGGGGGGGGGTTGTGTGTTGAAGCGCGTTATTGAAGGGTAAGGCGAGGGCGCGGTCCTCATTTATATGCACAGCAGATTCTTCAAGGAAACCGTCCCCCTATATTATTTTTTTTTTGCTTTACTGTCTTTTTTTTTTTTGCTGTGGTGTTCTTTTTTTTTTTTTTGTTTGTTTTCAGCGTTATTGCAGCGCAGTGTGATGATGCGGTGCCGGTGTGTGGCGGTGCGTGTGGCTCCATGGTGCGCACGCACGTACCTAATGCCTTGCTTGCACTCGCACAGGAACTATGCTTTTCAGTAACCCTCTCATTCCATTTCACTCTCTCATTATTGCCATGATTTCCCTTTTGACGCAGTCTCCCGCCGTTTTCTGTATTTATACGCGTCGAAGTCACAGGTTTCTACGTGTTTTTGTTTTTGTTCTTTTGCATGATCTCCGTCTTATCAGAAGTGTGCTTGAATTGCAGGAACGGGGGAAAAGGGGGAAGGGACAGGGACGTGCGAGTGTAAGAGAAGCTAATAAGGGGAGGGGGGACGGCAATTTAAACGTTTCATTCTTGGCATGGCAATGGCGCGAGGGAACTTACCCCCCTGAGTCTTAATATGACACCATCGGTGTGTCTCCGGTGCTTTATCCACTACTTTTTGTCTATGGTGTGTTTGTTTGCCCGTTTCCTCTCGTTGTTTGGGAAGTGCCGCTCTCGCAGCACTACGCACGTGTACATGGGGGCAAACAAGAAGGCGGGGGTGGGTGTCCTGCAAGTGGTGCTGGCTAGAAGACGGCATGGCGTTGGTGGTGGGGATCACGGGGCCCGCCAGCCTGCTATGGCTTGGTCCATGATTCTGCTTCAACTATTATTTTTCCTTGGGCTGACGATGTCGTGCTGCGGAGAGCAGGTGAAGAGCACGAGAAAGTTGCTCACCATGGGGCTTGTTGCAGACACCCACTACGACACATTTCCAGTGGGGGAGAAGGCACCGTGGGAGACGATGCGTCATTGGATGCGTGAGCAGCGCAAGCGAACGACGACGACGACCCTGCGCCGCTACGATGTTGCAAAGGACAAGCTTGACGAGGCCATTGCGTTTTTTAATCGTGTTCCAGACATGAATGTGATCGTGAATCTGGGGGATCTTGTTAATAACGACTTGATGTGGAACTTGAGGCCCATCCTGGACAGCTTGAACCGGGCGAAAGCACCACACTACAGTGTTTTGGGCAACCACGACCTTCGTGCCCATAATGACCGCTTTGGAAAAACAAATAAGACACAGGAAGCGTGGCTCATGAGAAAACTGGGGCTGCGCCGCTGGTACTACACAATTGACCACCCACCGTTTCGTTTCATTTTTTTAGATTCCATGGCAAATGATCCTGAAAATACCAACATGACCACAAAAGAGGCACAAACGAAGTGGCTGGAAGAACAACTGCACGCTGTTAAGGCTGCCGGTCGCGTGGCAGTTCTCTTTGCTCATGTTCCCATTGGATTTGAAACAAATCGACTAGGACCGCTCTTAAAAGCGTATGAGCAGATGCCCTTAGTGTTTTCTGGGCATAATCACAAGGGGGACTACACGGTTCAGGGGACGCATCGCGTTCACTGTGTCACGCTGGAGGGGCAAATTGAGACATTGACCAATGCGTTTGCAGTGGTGGAAGTGTTTGAAGATCGTGCAGAGCTGACTGGGTTTGGTCGTGTTCCGTCGCGTATCATGCGCTTTCAGCCCCACGTCGTGAAGCTGCTTCAGGCGTATCATGGGCCACTGCAGCACAATTTGTCATCTCAGGGATGCCAACCCCCTTCGGCTGAAGAACTTTGGGCGAGCGAGGTGCTGCAGCGTCCACCTACTCTACAACTGAATATCCCATACTACAGGAAGCCAGCGCTTTCACCAGCGTTGGCACAGTCCTTTCCAAGAACACGTTTCTACGTTGAGCTGATGACCTGGCCGGACACGAAACAAACGCATACTATTCGTGTTCCGGAGGAACCTGTGGATCTTACTTCTGCGACAAAGCGGCGCACACTACTTATCAATGGCACATTTGTCGAAGGGGCTCCTGTAGCAACTCGCCAAATTTCCGCTGTTAACGCGAATTCCATGAATCTTGGGAAAGACGTGTCTCAAGCAGGAAAACAAGTTTATTTAAAGAGTGTGGACGTGAACACGCTATGGGAGAAGGAATGGATCTTTATTCTTGCAGTATGGTTCTTTTTGCTGGCGTTCACCCTGGTGCTGCTGTGGAGTGTCAAGCGGAAAACCCACGCAAGACGCGGGGTATGAGGTGGTGTATATTACATGAACTGAAAAAAAAAGGCACAGCAAAAGGACAAGTTCCCCCGTATTTTACACATTTTTTTTTGTTTTGTTTTGGGTGTGTGTGTGTGGGAGAGGGGGATGAGCTTTCCGCTTCTTCACACAGTAACGGGCGTAGGTGGGCAGGTCCGATGGTGTGAGGGAATCACTTGGCGGGTTCGGTCGTGTCCGCGGTTGGGATACGCCTGCTGCGATGACCCACCCAGTATTACAACACCATGCGGAAAAAGAAAAAGAAGACAAATGTAGGTGGGAGTTACGGTAAGGCCGGGAGTCACGGCCTTTCTCCTGTAACATATTTTCCAAGCTGCGTGTGGACGGAATTGTGCAACAAGTTAGGGCTACACCGATGATAAAGTGTTGTGTTAAACCTCAGTGACTCTTTTTAAATTATTATTTCCTTTATAGTGCTACCGCGTTGGAAGGCATAGCAAATGCAGTTTTGTTGTTGTAGTTTTCCTTTCTTTCCGCCCCATAATGCCTTTCACGCGGAGGGGCGTGACTGCTGCGAAGCCGTGCAGACTCTGCCGCTTCGCCGTCTCTCGACGAATGTAGTTCGTACACAACGCCTCTTTGAGTTCAGCTGGTTCTTGATTCATTAGCATCTTGGATGAATCTCCTCTCCCGTGGTGGGTGATGGGTGAAGTGGAGTCATGCTGCTTCTCTGCCTTTGTTGTTACTCTTGCTCTGTTTGTACGAATAGAAGGCACAGGACTTCGGCCAGGCGCAGCTTTTTTTCAGCTTTGAAATCCCCTTTTAAACCACATACTGAGGTCGAAACGGAGAGGGTGTCAGTTTTTGCACGAGACCAATACAGTTATGCGTACGCGTGTGGATCGTTCCGTTGACATCTTCATTGCCCTACATCCATGCGTCGAAGATACTTCAGAGGAGAGAACGGGTGACACGTGTTGTACCAATGATATGGCGCCAGAAGAAGGTTGTGGAAGCATGGCTCGCCCTAACAGGATGCCATGTATAGTATTGCCTTCTTCTTTACAAGTTCAGGGGAGCGGAACACATATATTGTTTCACAATGGCTGTATTGATCATCGTTCCATTGCAACTACGCTGGGTGACGCGGCGTGGGAGGAGTTACGGCGGAGTGGTACATTTTGGTTTCTTTCCTGCGTTCCCCCTCATTTGTCCGCAAAGGGTGAAAGTCAGGCCTTGAGTGGACTGGGCGAGGTGGAGGCATTCATGCTGCAGGACTTGACAGGACGAGTGCTAGATGTTGCTTCCTCGCCACTGGAAGTGTCTGTAATACAATGGATGGAGGGAGGGGCTGTGTCTCATACGGCGGGTGAAGATGAGTTGCCCTGGCGATACTCGAATGAAAGCAGCGGTCAATTTATGGGCGTGCAAGCAGTAGTCGAATTTGTGAAGGAACGCCTAACGGATACGGAACACGAAGCAGCAACGTTTTGCTTTCATTTAGTAAGCATTACATTTCTTGATTCTAGGTGTGCACGCACCAGTGAGATTGTTCTGGCGGGTGTGAACGCGTCTTTTGAGGCCTTGCCAACAAGTAACTCCCGAGCACTCGTCGCGGTGCGTTGCTTGTTTGCTAATGCAGCTTCTGCTGTGTTGGGACACTCACAGCCCCAGGGGCACGGCAGTTGTAGTATTCCTGAGCTTAACGCATGGACCTCACAAATTCTACCAGAAGAAATCGTCAGGTTTCTCATTGTACGACGCTTGTATTCCACAAAGAGAGTAAATGAGGAAGAGGTGGAGGAAGAGCGAGAAAAAGAGCCTTGTCAATTTTGTTTACCGTCAGTACGCGTGGTGTATGCCGTTCTGGAAATAGATGAAAAGGCGCTTCTCCATCGGGACAAGGAGGTGCGTACCGACCACAGCACATCAGCGCCACTCCTGCGGTATATCTTCTTCTGGTGCGCACTGGGGGCCCTCGTGGTCACGGATGACGTTGATGCTGACTGCGATACCACCGATGGTCGTGATAACAACGCCATGAATGGCACTCAAGATAACACATGTGGTATGGATCCACGACAAGGCCCAGCTAATGGAGTAGGAAATGCCAAGGAGTGGCTACAAAAATTGCTTATCGAACCTTTGCTTTTTTCTCGGTTAATGGATGGCTGGCGTGATGGAGGGGGAGGTGATGAAGTGGTCTGCTCCACTCGACGCCTTCTCACTGCTCTTGAGCAGTCGCACCACGTGGCAAACTGGGTGAGGGAAAAGGGGTTGCAGCGACGGGTGCGGGGTCTTGTTTCGTCTGCGGTACATCCATCTATTTCTGTAGGCGATGTGCTGAGTCTTTATAGCGCGGAAAGTGACGCTCTTACTTGGTGTCAGCGGCTGGAGTGGGAGTATTACACCGCGCTTGGGGATCTTTTTGCGTCGCGTGCTTTTCCGTCGGGGTGCCTTGTCGCAACTAAACCGAAGCAGCATTGTGACGCCTCCGTTCAGTGTCCAGAAGCATCAAATCCACTGGACAAAAGCAGGGAAATGGAAATGACGCTGTTGAGGCATGAAAGCTATCATGAAGGCCCTTCAGAGCCTCCTCCTGAAGGTATTACGAGCGTGGAGCCCCGTACGTTAGCTTCCCCCTGTGAAGAGTTGAGTTATTCGACAGCATGTTTCTCACCACATGAACGAATGCTGCAGTCACTGTTAGTGTCATCGGGTGACCTATCTCGTCGTTTAATTGAAGCTGAGGCCGTTAGAAGACTTTTGATTGAGTTTCGCGCTGCAGAGTGTATGGTGTCCATACTGTTTTCTCTTGCAGATCAATGGCAACGCTGTCATGTAAAACAAATAAATTTGCCCAGTAAGTTGTGGCTCACGAAGGAGGACGAAGACGAGGAGGTGGAAAAAGCATGGCAACATGCCTTGCGTGGACGTCACGGCGAGCTTCACTTGCAGTCGGGGTTGCTACGAGAATATACCAATATGACTGAGGGCATCTTTTTATTGTTGCTAGACAATGTCGAAGAGAAGCTCTTGTGCTTCATGGACGCTGCAGCTGCTCCAACGCGAGAGAACAAACTGAACTTACTTCGTGTTTCCCCCTTCAAATGCATGGATGCAACCGTGCGGACGACGATGCTGTCTAATGAGCGTCAGCCGGCGCTTATGTGTGGAGACTTTCCTGGATCTGAGTCATACATTTTTTCCCAGAATGACAACTTTCATCAGCAGCTATCAGCTGAAGTGTTACCAACGATGAAGTCAGTCGATGTATTCGAGGATGGGGGCTTTCACTTGCAGCGGCGGCTTGGCGAGGAGGGTGATGCACCGACGATGGAGGGCGGCACACTGAGTGGGCCATCCCCGCATCCTGTGGAAGATGCTGCGAAGGACTGCTGCGAAGACGGCAGGGCCGTTGTGAAGGATAAACGCCGGGTGCCGATGACAGAGAGGGATAGTTTGGTGTCTTTTTGTCTGAACCGTGTTTGCCGCCACGGAGACACGTTGAATGAGGTTTCATCTGGACATCGTCATCGGCTCTGCCGTGCCAACACACGTGGTTCCGCGCAAGATCCGCTTTATCGCCGACTGCTTACTACAGGAGGCGTCAAGACTGTTGCGGACCCTCAAGCTACTTGCAAGGGGCCGCTACCTGCCCTAAGCTTTTCCGATATTACGAAGGAGAGTGCAGGTTGGTCAGAGTCGCAGGACCTCGACGATTTTAGGAAACTGTTTGCGTACGGTATTTACGTGGTGGGGGCGGCCGGGAGTGGGAAATCGAGTTTAATATGCGCTCTCTTGCGTGAGGCGTCCCTGGTTGCTCCTCCTCCAACGGTTGAGCTGCACACAATGACTATCCGGCGAACCTCAACAATCGTTGAGGTGCCTTTTCCGAAGAACCCACTCCCCCTGGGTGGCCACTGCAACGCTACACCGTCCAACCTGCAGCAGTGGATGAATGCCGTTGAGGAGGGAAGTGCGGCGCCGTCTCGGGTTTGCGTGAATCTTGTGGAGTTACCGGGCCCTTTTTTACTCGTGGCCAGTAGAGGATGTGTGAAGCTGCCAATCCGAGGTGTTGTGTATTGCATTACCTATCATCTGCAAGATGACTGGGAAGTGACAAAAGAAACGATATGGCAACATGTGCTTACGCTCCAGTATGCTGTGGCGATGCCAAGTTCACATGTTGCCAATGTGCGGAGAAGCGACACCGACAACGCGAACGACGCACGTGATGAGGCGTTGCATTTGCCGGTGGTGCTTGTCGGCACTCACGCAGATTCCATCGCTGGTCTGCCTTCTACGGAACGGCTTGCTGCCGCGCAACATCAATTGAATTGCCTTCAACGGTGGTTTGAAGAACGTGTTGAGCTGCAGAAGGGATCTGCTGAGAACCACCTACTACCGCAGCCGATGCTAGTCGATTCCTGCCTTACGAATACGTTCAACTTTTTATTTATTTCTGATTACTCAAATAATAGGACGGCATTTCAGACGCTTTTTCATCGGATGCTGCGATTTCTTCACCACACTGCGCCATTGAGCCCAATACACCTCTTGGCACGGTGGCTTCCTCAACGCCTGCTCTTTCCGCGTGAAACTCCGGTTGAGGCGGTCAGTGAAACTGCCGAGTCCACGGAGTTGAGAAAGAGTTATCCCCATTTAATGATGAGTGGGACACTTGAGGGGTTTTGGGAGCTCCAACGTCACCGTGGTGTTTCTGCCGCAGCAATGGAAAAACAGTACTACGAAGGGGACCATGAAGATGGGAAGGCGCAACAGATTTCTCTTCCTGCCCCCATCTCCCCACATACACTGGGGTTGTGGTGGAGCCGCAGTTCAGCAGGGCTTCTTGTTCTCTTTACTGCCCTCCAACGGTTGCGGCAATTTGTTTCTTGTTGCTTTGACGAGCAATCCTTGGAAAACGCGGTGCTCTACCACCTGGGCTTTGTTTCTCCAGATGCTCCTGATGAAGTGGATGTGGGTGAAGCAATGGAACCTTTTCTGTGTGAAAGGGATGTGTTTCTGGAGGCGCTACTGGAAGAGTGTCGGCTTCGCGGTGTGCTCTTGTTTCTTTCCTGCACTCTAGCCAATTCCCTGGAAGAGAAGGGCTGCGAGAGTGACCTGGGTTATGTCCACAACCCATCCCCCTCGAGGTCGCTGCCTCAGCGACTGTGCATGGTGATTCTTGGTCCAGAGTGGGTGGAGAATATCTGGTCAAAGACGTTAGCACCACAAATGGTTGTCTATCATACCATGTCTCTGTTACGTGGTTCTGAAAGCATTCTAACTGATGCCTTGAGTAACATTTTTGGGTATTGCGAGGAACAGCTTGGCATCGCATTTACTGCAGCAGACTTCACAGCAGTGTGGCCGCAGTTGTCTCAGATTTTGTCAACGGCCTCCGCCGAGGCTGCGGCTGACAACATCAACACTATATGTGACTATTTCTATCAATACCTTACACGAGGCTCTGTTTCCTTGGCGCTTCTGCAGTTCTTATGGGGCCCACCGTATAACATTCTTGCGACAAATGAAATGAGCGCTAGAATGGCTCTTGTGGGAAGTGGATTGGCACGCAGAAAGGTGAGAAATGAGCGCGAAGTATCAACTGATGATCAAGATGGACTGATGCAGTTGTATCTGCCATCTGCTGTTTTGACGAACAGAAGTTTATTATGTGCGTATGGTGACTAAAAAAAGTGAAGTGTCGTCTCTATTTTATTTTCTTTTTTCTTTTTTCTTGTTGTTATTATTATTATTTATTTGTAGCTGCCCACTTTACGTGACATGACCATCGAATTAATTATTGTATGATGTTTGTTGTTTGGTTGATGTGTGATATATTTATTTATTTGTTTGTGCCCTTTGTGTAGTTGTGTTTGGTCCGTTGCATTCGCCGCAGTGGTATCGCTGACGAGGAGGGCGGCGGAGAAAAGAGTACGTGAACGTCGGAGGGAGCGAGGGGGGCCTCTGCGCCTCTTGGGAGGTCTAACTCTTCCTTACTTGCACACGCACAAGTACTCTTTCTCTCGTCTTACGTTGGTGTGCGACTATCCTTTTATCGTTTCCACTTTTTAAGGATATTCCCGTGTTTATTTCTCTTTCTTTTTACTATTTGCTTTTACTTTTCTCTCGTTTCAGAAGATTGTCTGAAATGTTGTCGTGTTGTGGCGATCGTTCCGACTATTTGGGTGTTCTCGTGATGGAGATTGCCAAACTCATGGAGGAACGGGCCTACAGGCGCTACATGCTACCCTGTTTGTCGGCAAGGCAGCGGGCGCATCTTTGGGCGTTGCGGAGTCAGGCGCTATTTGGCGATGCACCCAGTGACAGCGAATGTCCGGGTCCTAATGGACCGGAAAAAAATGGTGAAACAACGCAACAGCAAATAAACTCTACGAATGTGAAGCAGGTTGGAAAAACGGCAATGCCCCATCGGCCACCACATTGGTATCAATTCACAATGCGTTTTTATTACTCAGCGTGGGTTGCGCTGCGGGGGACGATGACGCCGCAGCTTGCCGGTGAGGCTCTGTGTACCGAGTTTTTTTATCTACTCAAGGTGCATAACGTCCCTGCCATGCTGCCTCTCATGGAAGCCGTCCTCAACGCGGCCCGCGCAAAGGCAATGACATTCAATTTTACAGAGAAGAAGCAACGTAGTTTTGGAGGTGGTAGCACTCACAACCCCGTAAGGGCGAGTGACGGCTTCTACGTTCGTGGATTCCACGGGGACCCTATAGTGATTGCATTTCTCTGGCTCTGCCGGGCTCAATCGATCCCGTGTGAAGTAGAATTTGAGCCGTTATCGTCAAAGCTGCCGCACGGCGACGAAGATTTGTTTCTCGTCAAGTCTTTGGCCCAAAATGTGGTGCTGACTGAACCTTTGGCAGCATTTGTTCTCTGCGTTGAGCTATATCTGCCCCAAATTGGGCATTGGCTGGGGGAACGTGCTCCCTGTGCTGCGTCTTCACCCCACACAACGCGTGCGCTGCAGAAAAGTGCCTGGATAGAGTACATGCATCACATTTTGGTGGATCTTCGAGCCCCACTTCTGCATTTTATGCGGGAAGTGGCTCAACAAGAGAAGCAGCATGGAACACCGCGAGGACCTCCGTCCTCAAGGGTCCGTTTAAGTGACCAAGCGAATACATCAGGCGGTGCTCCATCTGGAGTGTTGCAACGGCGTCGAGAGCTGTCTAAAGCCGCTATGAAGTTACTTGCACGTTATGAACGGTTTGCCCAGCACTACTGTGCAGCCCATCCGCAGAAGATAGTGTCCGTGGCAGAGTTGTGCGTTGCTGCCTACAGTTTTGTTATTTGTACAAGTCCGCTTTGTAACGAATTTTTTACTTTACTGGAGGCGGTGCCATCGGCTCTGGGACAGACTGGAGTGCACGCAGCACTACCCCATAGTTACCGCCTTTCGCTTTATGGGGACGGCGAATCGAAGAAATCGCTAGCTGTATCTTCGCAGGATACGATGGCGTTGCTTGGTGGTGTCCCGAAACCCTACCGGGACCTCGCGACGCGCATCTTGCACGGTGCCGTCTCCGTGCACTCCCCTTCTGTTACGGTTCGCATTGGTGGCGATGACGAAAGAAACAAAAATAGTCATTTAGGAATTAAAAAATCGGCATTTTCGAGTGATTGGCTTCTTCGCCTCGATTCAGCCTGGGATGGACTTGTACCCGGTGCGAATGAAGCCGCTATGCTTGTTATTGATCGATTGATTAAAGTCACATGCGCCCCGTTTCGGCAAAGTCTTGAGGAGATACTTTCGCAGGCATGGAGTACTGCCAATGAACAGTGCATAGGTTTCCCGTTCCTCGTACTGGATAAAGAACATCAAAATTTTGTCACGACACCTACCGCCCATCCTGTCTCCATGGCACCTCATGAGGCCCCGTGGAGGGAGGGGAGGGCCGCGGATGTTGTACGAGGGTACTGGCTAAAGTTGCGCGCTGCATTTGATTCATCTCAGTCATCCTCTGAACGCAGAAATTACAGGAGCTCTGCAGCGAAGCTATAAAGATTGGTACGTGGTGTTGTTAGTGACTGTTGTTTCTGTTATTAATACATTCGTGGTCTGTACAATTCTTCCTTTGTGTTGTTGCTTTGAGATCACAATTTTGTATTTGCTCCAATATTGGGGGTGCCCCTCTGCAGGACACCAGAGGGGACGGGGGATGCATGGAAAGCAAAAATACAAGATACAAAAGTGTCTATGGGGGAAGGAGGAAAATGTTGTTGTCGTTGTTTTTTTTTTTTTGTGCGTGCGAAAGGACAGCTAAAAGGATCCAGGTGCCACAGGCTGCACATCCCTGCCACCATACAAAAATAATTTACCATGGAATGTATTTTTTATTTTTATTTTTGGTTGCTGTTGTTTTTGTTGGTGCTCGTGCCGCAGCTTGTGGTGATTAGTCCTGTTATTATGATGGCTATTATTACTATTATTTCCCTCCGGTCGCAGGCTGGTGCCTCTGTACCGCTGTATTGCCGCATTTTACGGCTCACTCCCCCGGTTGCTAGAAAAGGGCGCGTTGGGGCGGCGTCTGGAGAGTGGTAATAGGGATACTGGATGTGGTTGTAGTTTCGATTATCCGCGCCGCACCATGGCGTATTTGCGCTGGGGCCGTTGGTAAAGCACATTACGTGTGCGGGCATGCATGCATGCATGAAGTGCGCTGGAGATCATTCCTGTTCTGCTGTTGTTTTGTTTTCCTTCGCTTCGTCCGCCCCTTTACATATGATCTTTCATGGCTTCTTCTTTCCGGCTTCAATAGATTTGCACTCCCCTCCCCCTCTCTCCCAGTGTTTCTTGCGCAGGCATAAATAAAGGGGAAGAGCAAGAAGGAAAGAAGGAAGGAGTTAGTTGTTGTTGTTTTACGTGGGGGTGGTGACGGTGAAAAAAAAAATGTCATTGAAGGTGCGTGACTGCACTAGAATCGCCGTTGCGGTGGCGCTTGGCTACATTGCCTACCGCGGGGTGTGGAGTTTTCTGCGGAATGAGATCACCATAAGCGTCACGGAACTGGTGCAGCTGCCGCCCAGTGAGAGGCTGCTGGAGTTGGATGAGCAGACACCACTGCAGGGGGAAATTCGGTGCGAAACATATTTGATGCGTAGCTACCGCTTTCTTATGCGGCTCTCTGCCAACGTCAAGGGCGTCTCCACCTCGCCTCCGGCCACGTCGCACTCTCGCCACCGGGTCATTCATGCAACAGAAAATACTAGCTACAGAACCATGATGTCGCATGGTATAAGTAAGAAGCGGGAAGGACTTCCCAACGTTACCGTTCATGACGTACACAGCATGGTGGATTACTGGGAGCTCTCGCCAAACGGCAACGTCTGCTTTACGCCCCCTTGCATAGGAGATGAGCTACTGATGTGTTATGAGGCATCAGCAAAAGCGGGTCATCCAGTGAACGCCGTGGTAAAGAACTGTTACCTACAAGCGGATGAAAGACCGGGCCTAAAACGTTTATCCTTTGACTTTATGGTGTACGATATTGTGCATGCGGCGAAGATACGCATTGCACTTCCCAATCGCTACTGTGACGTTGTTACGATTCACACCGGTGGTGTGGGCCTCGTTCAACAGCCAGATGCAAGGAAGCCGCACCACTTTATTTGGGATATAGGCAATGTGGACGAGACAACGTGGAAGAAGGTCAAGTCCCTGGCACCTGATGTCCTGCCGGAGGGTCGGCTTGCGCGTCGCGGTTTCACCGATGACGACTTGGCGGTAGCTGTAGAGCGACGGAAAAGCGGTGAGAATAGCGAGGTCATGGCTAATAGTTACCAGCTTCCCAACACCATGGATACGAAACTGGAAAGCAGGAGTGAGAGATGTGACGGAGACACTCCCGTGGATACGGATGCTAAAAGAGGGATGCTTGGCACACACACAAGTTCCGGGCTTCCTGAAGGGACGCAGCTTCTTATTGCACACTTTCTTATTGTTTTTGAGGAACCTGATGGGATGGAGTACGACTATGTCTCGACTGACTCGGAGCTGAGCGAAGGTGAGAATGAAGGTGGCGAGTGTGACGAAGCAAGGCGGCGAACAGGTGACACTCGGTCTTCGCGGGCTACAGTCAGCACGGGTCGTAAAGCTGCAAAGCGTGAGAGCCGCGCTCCTAAGAGCAAAATGGTGCGTTACAGTGCTGATTCGTTACTCACCTTGGGACGGGGCGTGTCCACCAGCGTACCGGCCGTTGAGCTTTCCTACAGCGTCGGTGGACTCGTCTCAGGTGTCACGGTGCGTAAGCTGCAAACCGTGAGTGATCTGCCAAACTGGATTCCACGATCAATGCTTGACCGCTGGCTGCTGCGGTGGATGGTGCCCGGCATTCACCAGCTGCGGCTTGGTAAGTATGCCCAGTACAACTCATGGTTTGTGCAACCCATTTCTGTCACGTCACTTTGAAGGAGTCCTACGGCCAGCGACCAAAGTTGCGAACCCGTTTAAGTCATGCACAGGAAAGAGATAAGGAAAAGACAGGTGACTACAACATAGAAGGAAAAATGGAGGGATAAGACACAATTCTTGCAGCGGAGATGGAGTGAGGGGGTTGTGAATGCTGGGCAATTTTCGTAGCGGAGCCCCTCCACAACACTCCGGATTTGTTTAGCACTCTCAAAGAGTCACGAATTGTTTTGTTAGTCTCAAAAATAAGAGGAAAAAAGAAACGTGTGTGTGTGTGTTCTTTGTTTTGCGATTTTGTTTATTAGTATTACCAGCCATTCCCATTGGGAACTGGTGGCGTATCGCACACACACACGCACACACATCGCTGCAAAAGGCACACAGACATGTACCGAAGCAAGATTTCAGATGTTCCGAAGAAAGAGGTCGCTCTCATCGCAATTAGTCTCACGCGGTGAACATTTTTTTTTTCTCTTTTTGCTATGGACTTGGATACGAGAGACGCCAGCAGCAGCATTCGCCCCGACAACAACACCGCCCTCGTCAAGAAACAAAATGGGGTAAGCAGGGATCAAAAGGCTCTTTCCCCTTGTAGCTTGCCGCTGGGCAGTAGGGATGCACCCACTGAGTCTAAATGACGAGGGATAAATATTTAAAAAAGGGACGGTGGGAGAGAAGAGAGGGAAAAAGAGAGGGATGTAGGATGACCTGAAGCAAAGGCATCTGGTGTTAGTTGGGGTGAAAACAGATTTAGAGGTTAAGAGAACAAGATTTTAGGGAAGACGAATGTAGAAGAGATCAATAATATTTATCTTCAGGTGGGTGCAAGGTGCGGTTGAATGTTGGTGCTATTTGGTTTCGTTTATGAGTATGTGTGGTGTGTGCAAGTGGGTCGTGAAGGATGTCGTGGCATGCGCATGGCTTCAGGTTTTTTATTATTTTGTTTTATGCTCGATTTGCCTGCTTGGTTTCTGCTGTCATGTATTTACCTTCACAGTTCAAGTGCATCTGTCAAGTTGTTGTTTTTTTTTTGCTCTTGTTCCGGGTTGGCCGTGTAATTGTTCCCCCGCTCTTTTTTCCAAGCATCAGCGCTTATTAATTCATTTTGTCTTGCTTCACTTTGGAGGTCGGAAATTATCGTCGTTTTTGTGACCTCAGCGGAAATGAGAAGAACTGTGGCGGCTGAGGAAGATGGGTGATCGCTTCTCTTCCTCTCTCTTTTCTTTGTGGGTGTTTGTCCACCGACTACCGCCCTGACAATGGGGGGAGGGGGGGAGTTGTCAAGGCTGTAGTAACGCATAATATATATAAGTCCAGGCTATGTCACAGCGAGGCAACAGCGACGGCGGTGTCAGGGCGAGTCGCGGGATGGAGGAAGACGACGACGAGGAGGAGGACTTCTTGCCCGCTATTCCTGAGGTGCTTCTGCATCAACAGCAGAATGGCCCGACTACAACGACAAGCGATCAGAGTTTGGGGGTAGGGCGGGGGAAGCGATCTCGTTCCTCAAGCATGGACAAAGTCGATGATGTCGACAACGGCGCGTCACGCGATGCTGGATGCAACGCAGGTGAGGACAAGCAGGGCGAAGAGTGTTTTGTAGAGTTGCTAAGCTCGGAGGGATTTCCAAGCAGTTCTCTCTACGAACGAAGCTACCAACACAGCCATTTTCTGCAAGATATTGGTGTTGTACAGGACGAGCTTGGCAGTCTCATTGCCACGGTGGACTCGACTGGGACGCTACGTGCATGGCGAAAGCTCCCGCGTGGTGTTTTTTTCATGGGGGATCGTCAGGGTCTTTTTCCACAGAAGGTGCGTGAGGGGGACCTCAATGACGTGGTGAAGCACTTTATCCTCACGGACCCACTCACGCCCAGTTTGCTCGTGGTGCGCATCATGCCATGCGTGGAGGCGACAGCTGGTGTCGTGACGGTTGCTGTTGAGGTTCGTGTGGTGAGCTCCACTCTCATGACCGTGGATGCACGTCTCTCCTGTGAGTTCAGCGTTACGCTAAACATGAAATCCAAATCACCGTGCTGGAAGGAGAGCGTTACGCAACGGCCTTTTCTATTACACCACGATCACCAACCGTTTATTGTTTTTTTTACCATGGAAAAGGATGGAACGAGTCACACCGTGTTTTTGCCGTGTGTCACAGAAAAGTCGCCGCGTTCTGGCGGCACAGCCACCATCGTGGCTTCCACTCCGCTAAGCACAGCCAATCTTGTGGTTTGTTGCCAGCAACACCGACCAAGCGGCTTGGTGGTATTGGTTGATGAAAAGGGCATTATCGACTACGCGCGCATCATGGTCTCGCCTGGCAATGAAGGTCAGTCTGTTGCTTACCTCCAAGTCGTCTCTGGTGTGCCATCGCGTGGCACATCTGACCCTATGATACTGCGGCGGTGGATTACTTTTGATCGGCGACAGAAGACCGGTTTTTTTACATTATTGCGAGATGCAATGGGTGCTGCCAAGACCGGCAGGGTGATGCTGCCGCTTCAAGTTGGGTTTTCTGCAACTGGGAAGTATTTTGTGGTTTCAAGTGGTGTTCTGCGTGAGGGCCATGTGTGCGTGTTTGCGCATGTTTTTGACTTTTCCAGCGGCCAGCTTCTCTGTCGTGGTGAAACCGATGAAACGGCAACCCCGTCACTTGTTGGGGAAAACGCTCTGAGGGAGGCACTTTGGCTACTGCGTGGGGCCGTGTTTGACGTCGTAGTGGAGGACGCCGTGCACAAATCCCCACAAGGTGGGGCAGGGGGTGTCTGGGTGTTCGTTCCAGAGATTATGTTGGAGACTCCGGTTGAGGGGCGCGTGTGTGGTCGCCGCGTCTTTGTCTTTTGTGCTGCGCCGTTACCTGCAAACCGAACAATGCTGTCAGGCGCAAGTGGAGCCTCCACCTGTGCCTTAGTGACACCGTTCCACATGGAGCAGCTGTGGCGCCCCATTGGAGATCTGGAGAAAACTCTTCGTGAGTTGCTCTCTCCCACCTCCTCGGTGTTAGCGTCAGGTGCGGCGCTTGATCGGCACTTTGCTGCCCCCTTGACACTGATACGACTCACGGTTCCCGCCAGCCAGGCTCTCAAGAATCTTGTGGGTCAGTCCCCTGTCGGCTCCACCCTTTTACAAGAGGACGTCAAACGGCTTTTTGTTGTTCCAAGCAATACGGCCTTGGCAGCTTCATCCAATGAGCGGCTTTTTAATGCTGCTGATCCCATGTTTTTCACAGCATCGCCGGGGGAATATGCCCTTTTATTGTACACAAAGTATGAGGTGCAGTTTGGGGTGAGTAATGCATTGCGAGCGGAGAACATTGCTCCCACCAATGCCACGGATGACGATGCTGGAAAGACGGAGCAGAAGTATCGTGAAAAGGCGCTGTGCGACTTGCATCAAAAGCGTGACTTTGACTGTGAAGATCTTCTTGTTTTGCGCTCTTCTCTACAGGGTGTGATGCCACGTGAGGTGGTGACGGACAACAACGACGAAAACCAGAAACCTGAGAGTATGACTCCGGAGAAAAGTGATGAACATGAGTTGGACGGTGATGTGGAGGAGCGACGTGTGCAGCATATTATTGCAACTGCGACAGGACATAGCATCGAATGGGGAACGTCTACTGTTCATGTCACTTTATTTATAGACCACTTTGGGACGGTGACCGTCCGTTTACTTCCCCAGTTTGCGCCAAAGGCCGTTAAAAATTTTGTTACTTTGGCACAAGAGGGCTTTTACAACGGACTGACGTTTCATCGCGTAGTGCCGGGATTTATGATTCAAGGCGGATGTCCTGCTGGGGATGGTAGTGGGGGAAAGAGTATTTTTGGCGGGAGGTTTGAGGATGAGGGAGTGCATGTTATGGATTTCTTCTCATATCCAACCGTATACTGGCTGTGCATGGCCAATTGTGGCCCCAACACGAACGAGTCGCAGTTCTTCATCACCGTAGGTGAGGCGGCGCCGTGGTTGAATGGAAAGCACACTGTTTTTGGTTTTGTAGCTACAGGAAAGCCTGTGGTGCGTGCAGTTGTACAGACGTCGAGAGGAGAGGATGACAAGCCAATCAGCCCCGTGGTGATTCGACATGCCATCGTCACGGAAAGAGCTACGAACGAGTAAAAAATACCTTCCAGGTACTGTTCTTTTTTTTTTTTTCATTTTAATGCGACGTACGAAGGCGTTTTTTTTTTTTTGTATGTTTAACCTTTACTTTTTTTGTGTGTGGTTTATTTTGTTAATTTTATTATATTTCCTCTGTGGGTGTGGTTGGAGTAAGGCCTTCAGTGCCACTGGGGACCTCTGCGTGTAATATATATATATATATATATATATTCCTCTTTCGGGCTTCCGTATATGAACCACGTGGAATGGGGCGTCAGGGAGCAGCAAGAGGTAAAAAAAAAAAACAAGGGGGACATAAAAACAAAATACAAATAGGAAAACTGTCAGGCACGAGTGGGGGTTGCGCGAGGAGATATGCTGAGCTACGATGAATTGATATGGACAATATCGTTTCCTGTCTTCTGCTCACTTGCCATGTGGTTTTCGATGGCCCTGGCACTTCTGGTGAGGTCGATGCGAGGTCGCGTCAGACGTGAAAAAATACGAGACTCCATCCTGCGAAAAGAGCGTTGGGGGGCAACGGTGTCTGGCTCCCTTCGCCGCGACAGCAAAGCCATATTGCGACGTGCAGTTGTGATGGTGGGTGGTGACTTTGCCCGCTCTCCTCGCATGCAGTATCATGCGGCGAGCCTGGTCAAGTGTGGTCTTTTTGACAGCGTGGCTTTGGTGGGATTTGACATGGGCAATGCCCTTATAGATGACCTACAATCAATCACGAGTGGTGGCACGAACGAAGGGGGTGAGTGCGTTGTAGACACCACCTATTTGATCCCGCCTGTGACGCCGCCTTCGTGGTTTTGTCGTGTATTTCCCCATCGTCGGATGTACTGGATAGTGTCTACCGCGTATCGTGCATGCGCCTGTTCTGTAGTCTTTGCTTGGGCACTTATAGGGGCATTAGTCATGGTAGTGAATGATCGTGGACAACTTCTGCTTGTGGACCTGGTTCTCGTTCAATCGCCTCCTGCAGTGCCTTTTGTGCCTGTTATCAAGTACATCGTCCGCCCATGTGTTTTTCTGATCAATGCGATATTGTACTACTGTTTCCTTGTTCCTGGTTCATGGATGATATGCGACGCTCTTAGCGAAATTCGTGGGGGCCTGAAGTTACAAAAAGAGCTGAAATTAGGAGATAAAAAAGTTACTGCCTCATCCAGGTTTGTGATTTGTCCTGCGCTTATTGTGGATTGGCATAACTTTGGTTACACGATTCTACAAAGCGATGACCGGCCCTCCCTGGCAGTCTGGATTTACTGGATGTTTGAGTGTCACTGCTGTTTTGGCGATCGCAACGTGACGGTTAGTAAGGCGATGCAAAAGGCCCTTTACGCTCTACAAGGCCGAACTACGAAGCGTCAAAGTGAGGCACATCCATTGATAGAAAACGAGGTGACAGTGCTATACGACACGGCTCCCGCTTTTTTTGGTCCTGCATCAAGAGCCCGTTTTGTGCAGGAAGTACTGCGTCCCATTTTAGGGGCAACTTGCGAAGATGCGAAGGAAGCCATGGGGCTCTCGCCGCCGCCGGCATGGGTGATGGAGACGGATATGCATGACGACAATGCCACAAACACCAGCTCCAAGGGGCTGTTCATAGTGGGTGCCACTAGCTGGACAGCAGACGATAACTACACCATGGTGGTAGAAGCACTGGCACGCGTTGATAAACGCTTACAGCAGCTTCAACAGCGAGAGGGTGGCACCAAGTCGCTTGTTGTGAAGCCCATCTGGTTGCTTGTTACAGGCAAGGGTGTGTCACGGGAGCGTTTTGAGCGTGCGGTTTTGGAAGCATCTCTCTCCCCACTCGTGACTGTGACAACTATGTATTTTCAGTCGTATTTGGACTACGCCACTGCCCTTGGTGCGGCGGATGTGGGTCTCTGCCTTCATCACTCCTCTAGTGGCTTAGACTTGCCGATGAAGGCCGTAGACATGTTGGGTTCGGGCCTACCTGTTATAGCCCTGCAGTATGAGGCCCTTCCAGAGTTGCTGGATGAGAAACATGGTTGGATGTTCACCAACGCGGAGGAACTGGAAACGATCCTGTGGCAGCTTACGAGTTGTGAGGATTCTGTCAGTATCGTGGAATCTGTGGAACAAAAGCGTCTCCACGTGATGCAGAGTCGGGAAAAAACGTGGGACGAACGGTGGCGCTTTGCAGTGGTGCCATTGCTGCGCGATCTGCTCTGATGGTGAAGGAGCAATGAGCGAATAAACGAGTGTGCGCGAGAGTGAAGGAAGTGAGGTGGAGGAGAAAAGAAGAAGAGGGAGAAGAAGGGAAAACGATGGGAGGGGGTGGCGCGTTGGCAAGAGCCAAAAGGAAATACCAAACCAACAACAAAAAATGGTAATAAAAGCAACAATGACTACGGGGCCATGACAGATGACACGCACACTCTTTATGTTGTTGTTGCTGCTATTCTCAGTATTGTTTTCTGATTTATGTGTCGGTGACTGTTTTTTTTTGTCTGTTTGTTTTGTCTCCATCAGCAAGAGATTTGTGCTGAGCTTATCGTGCTGTGTCTTTCCTTCCCTGCCCCTTTACTCCTTCGCCCGCATATACACGCACACACACACACACCGTCCTCTGGGGCAACCACAATGCCCCGCACTCCACACAGTGACCAACCACATCACGGGGGTGTATGTTGTCCGTTGTTTATCGTCTCAGAAGAGGCGCCATTGTTTGGGGAGTTTTGCAGAGTTGCCGCGCCTATCATGCGACCATTGGCTGCCGCCGGCGCCCATCTCAGTGGTCGGGTGGTCACGGCAAGTCACGGGTAGCGGGGAAACTGGCAGCGGCAGTAGCAACAGCAGCAGGAACGGCACGTACGCCACCAAACAGCACTAGCAAAGCAGGCAGGCAATTGGGTCACAACAACAGTGGCACAAGCGACAGTTGCGAAGAACACTCGTCTCTGGCGGGGCCGACGTCGCCACAGGCGTATATGTACCGCTTGCGGCATGGACGTTTTGACGATCTTACGATGCTTTTATCAACACCGTACGTGGCACCACCATTGCGAATCTTAACGGACGTGCTTTGTGAGGTGATGCAGTTGAAGCTACGCTTGGTGTCTGGAGAAGGTGGTGATGTTGATGGTATTGCGGGCAGGACTGACGCATGGGAGGCACTCCAACGCATGACGCATACGCTTTCTGACCCAATTTCAGTTCGGCAGGTGCTTTCAAAGGCGATTCACGCGGTAGCCGAGGTGACCGAAGCGGCGTCCGCGGTGGGGGACCTGATTAGCGAGCAGGAACTTCAACGAGCGTTGTACGAAATCGAATTTTTTGTTGCTCAACTGCGGCAGTGGAATGCCACAATGAAGACCGCCCTTTCCGTTGCTTCCCCGCGCGCGGAGGATGCCAAGTATTTGCATTTGTTGGGTTGGGACCTACCAAATGTTGTTATGGCGGAGATTTGGCATGCCCTGCTTGAGCTATGCAGCCTAACGGGAGCCTTTGACATTGCGGTGGAGTCTCTCAACCACCTCATTGAATTGAGCGAGCTCGTGGAGCGCGTAGATGCGAAGGGGAAAGGAAATGCAGTGCGGTGGCATGGGAACGATAATGGCAAGCATGGAAATAAGGAAACCGAAGAAGAGCACCAGCCTTACGGTTTTACGTTAGACAGTGTGGTGGAGGTGGTGGAGGATGAGGTGCGACACGCTTTTTTACCCGTGGTGGCGCTTGATCATATTCGAGCCATGCGAAGCTGCGAACTTACACGCGAATTTGATGTTGCTCACATGTTATTTTTACGGTACATGCAGCATGCCCGGGGTGGTGTGTTTCGTTTGACAGCCGGTGACATTACGACTGCGTTAATTTCTCTCGCACACAGCTGCAGTAACACGGCTCACTTTGCAATGTTACAGGAACTTTTTCTCGAGAGTGAAGCCGATCAGGTGGTAGGTGTCTCGGTAGAGTTGTATACCGCTATTATTGACGCTGTAAGCCGGGCGAACGAAAATCCACAGTGTATGGCAATAGCCCTTGCACTTTACCGTCGATTACGGGACGGGGGCCTTGCACCTACGGCTGACACTTACGCTGCTCTCATGGCCTGCTGTGCCGCCACAAAGGAGCCGACGCAGGCATTTGCTTTCTACCACGAGGCAAGGCACCGGTGCGGGGTTCAGAGTCTCTCCCCAATGGTGTACACCAATTTGCTGCTGGCCTACGTCAGAGCCGGCTACGCCGCGGATGCGCAGGCGACGCTGGACGTGCTTGTGGAGGCTGGTGCCCCGCTTTCTCGAGGTACATTTCACGCCGTGTTATCGGCTACATTGACGCTGCGGGAGGCGGAAAATGTACTCAGACTCATGGAGACACGATACAATATCGCACCAACGCCACAGACGTACGCGTACCTGCTTCAGGCAGCAAGCGCAAAACCTAACGGTGCTTCAACCGTCCTCCAGATGTTTGACTGGCATGAGTTAGCCTTGAAGTCTCTCGCGAAGGGCGACAATGTCGTTCTACACGGAATGTCAAAGACACTACTTGATGGGCATTCAAGTAAGACGGCGATAAGCACAAGTTCGTTGGCCATGTCGTTAGAAGGTGACCTTTTGGCACGCTACCCGGCCTATGCAGAGGCGGTTGAAAACGCGCTAGTGCGACTGCGAGTTGACCCTGCGGCGGATCCAAGTCTAGAACCCTATCTGCGTCCACTACTTCGTTTGGCTCAGCTGCGCATGAATGACTTCACTGGGATGACTCCACAAGTGCCTACACGAATTCCAAAAGGGATGGCAATCGCGGTCCTAGCAGCGGATGTCCTTGCAAATATTGAGGAGTGGTTTATGCCATTTGCCTCGTACTACTCTGCGGTGGTGATTCCGTACACTTCTCTTGTGGCGCTGCGAGGCGGGGGTGGGCGGCGATTGGATGGGACCTTTGAGAAGGGCACACAGCAGTTGTTAAACGACCCACTGTGGCGAGAGACGGGATCAGAGCAGCAAGCCATGCTGCAGAGTCGGCGGCGCGCCCTGCTAAAGTTTCTGGAAACGTATCATGACGTCATTCATTTGGTTTCTTTGGGGGAAGAGCTGGCGCTGAGCCGTGATTGCGAGCGGTATGGTATTGGTGTGCGAAAAACATTTTCCCGTTGTGCCGCCTTTGCGCTAAACTTGGCACGCCTCGACGTAGCACACGGAACAAAGGTGTACGCCGAGCAGGCGTGCAACGTTGTCTTGGTCTCGGCAAGCTTTGACGGGTGTGGAAAGTATGTGGTGGATCTGAAACAAGAGATTTTCCACGGCACAAAGGACGGCAACAAGCTCCGCGGTTTGGCAGATGGGCTGCAGCGGGTGTGGTACCATAATCCGCGCACAAGCCCGCAGTGGCGGCCACCTCAGGTGTCTGTCACATCGCTCATCCACCCCGCCGTGGATCGAGCCTCGTACGAGCAATGTCGTTGAGTGTCTTTTGCAACTAAAAAAAAAAATGGGACGCAAAGGTTTTTTCTTTTTTCCATTATGGATGTAGTGGTGACGCTCACGTATGAAGGTGGCTGTGTATTTAATCTTTTTTCTTCCCTAACGCACTTTGTTGTGGTTTTGCACTAATGTTACTGCAGCTGTTCTTGCTACTCTTCTGTGTGGTTTTAGCTGTTTTCCTGCTTGGAGGAGGTGCATCAAAAGCGGAACTGAGAGGAGGACGCCCAGTCCAGGGGAAAAGGCAAATACGGGTGTCTGTGGCTACTCAGAAGGTCAATAAGAAGAAAAGGGGTGTGGGAGAAAGCCGTAGTTGATAGAAGAAGGGAGTAAACGGACTTTTAGTGGCTTTAGAAATGGTTACCCCAAGGCGGAAGGATACCATCTGCGAGGCGGCCATTGTTGCTTTTTCCTTCAATAAGGACTGCTCGGAGGCCGTCTTTTCGCCGAACAATCACCTCCTGCATATTGTGTCCTGCAAAGATAAGACGGATTGCACCACGTGGGAAATTTATGCCACCTTGGAGCAACACGATCAATCTGTTTCCGCCACCGCCTGGCATGGCTTCACGGATCGTATTCTTTCGTGCTCGCAGGATCGTACCGCGTTTGTGTGGCAGCGTAGTGCCAAGGGAACGTGGAAGCCGCAAATGGTGATGCTGGATGCAGGTGTGAAGCGGGGTCTGACAAGCTGCGCATGGAATCATTCAGGTTCCAAGGTTTATGTGGGTTCTGCCGCGTCGAATATTGCTGTTGGGCGATTTGATGTGGAAAATGAATGGTGGGTATGTCGTTTGCTTGAGGGGCACACAAGTACAGTGACGGCACTTGCACCGCATCCGTCAGATGATGCGCTGTTAGCTTCTGGAGGCACTGACGGGAAGCTGAGACTTGTTTCCACGTTTATGAAGAAGGTTGATGGCAAGAAGACGGTTTCCTTTGGTCACGTCTACCTGGAGAAGGAATTTAGGGCATGGGTTCACGCTATTGCCTGGGCGCCATCAGGCCAACGCTTTGCAGTTGCAACCCATGATAGTCGGGTGCATGTCTTTGATGTGCCCTCCGTTGAGAGTCTTTGCGAGGGAACGGAAGAGGTCTTAGGGATGTATCGCATCAACTTGGCGATACTTCCTCTCAAATCGCTTGCATTCGTGTTGGAGGATCACCTTGTTGGAGGGGGTTTTGACTACTTCCCAGTACTCTTCAAACCGTCTGCCAATGGCGGTGGCTGGAGGTTGGCGGGCAAGTGGACCGCGGGCCAGACGAAAAGGTTGAAGACAGCGCAGCAGGTTGCTCGTGAAAAGTTTCAGAACGAGGCACGCATGGGTCAGGCAGAAGTTGTTGACGAGGAGCAGGTGCGCCACAAGAACAACATAGTTGGCGTCCTCCCTCTCCCAGGCGATGGTACTACTTTCGCCTCAGACATGAAGGGACTTGTTTTTGCCACGGCAAGTCTTGATGGGCGTGTTGAAGCATGGACTATGGGAGAAATGGTATCTATTACGTAATGGAGTGAAGCTGGGTGAGAAGCAAAAAAAAAAAACAACAACACACACACACACACACACATGCAGCACGTCTTTCACATGAACTTCCCTATTGACGCATTTTTTTTTTCGACTCGAAAGAAATAAGGAAAAAGAAGGCTCCTCTTTCTTGTGTGGTGCAGTATATTATCGTACACCTGCTGAAGTTTTCACATATGCACAATAACGCATACATTTGTCATTGTAGTTGCGTAGATACCCTTCTCTTTGTGTGTGTGTGAGTGTGAGTGTGGTCATGGGCACGGCACAGGTTGTAAATTGCTGTGGAGAACATCTTTTTTAAATATTGCTCTCCCCTCTTGTGTTTTTCGTCCCTCGCTGTGGTGACACCGCCTTCTTGACCCTTTCCCTGTTAAAGAGGAGGGTGAGAAGGACGCAAAGAGGCAGTCGGAGAGAGAGAGAGAAGCAACAAAAAGAAAAGAAAAACAAACAAAGCAAAGCAAAGCTGCACAGCATTTGGCTATGACAACAGCGGCGGACCCAGTTTTGTTTTACGCGAAGGTGGCAAAGATTGGGACGGATGGCTCAACTTTGGACCGCAACGTGTATGTCACATCATCAGCACTGCTTGTCTGTCTTCCCGCGGGCGGAATCACGCGGACTGTGTCGCTTGCCAGCGTTCTGGAGTTGGAAGTTGCAAAGGCGGACATGGCTGGCAAGCCGCGGTGCACGATACATGTGAGCGGTGAGTCACTTCTTGTCCTTAGCTTTGCTCATCAAAACGAGGCAGACGACTTTGCCGAAGCTGTCTCCACGGCGGCGAGTAACGTGAGGGTGGTGCACGTTGCTGGCACACCGGTGCGTGCGAAACACGTCAAGTTAGACGTACAGCAAGCTGTTCCGAGAGGAGTGCGCTTCGTTGATCCACCAGCATTACCCGAGCCGTCCTCGTCGTTTGCATCATCGTTAGCCGCTGTGAACAACAAGCGCCACCAATTATCGTCGTCAACGTCTTCCGTGGGTCCGGGAAGTTCTGCTAGTGCCCAGACCTTCGCGAAGCCCAGTGAAGCATTAGATATGGTCGGAAGGAGGCCAGCGGTAGGCCTGACGGCCAACAGTACATTTGGTAACATTGAAAATTCCAAGGCGCCCCCCGAGGGGCACGTCTCTTCCTTTTGCCGTGAAAAATTCTACGATCCGCAACAGGGGGGGAGCCAGGATGGGAGTGGTACCTCGACCGGCGCGGATGACCTCAAGCACCCAACGGGGAGCTCCCTGTACACCAGCAATATAACACGACTAATGACAACGCCGCACGGCAAAACAAGTGGGCATAACATTTCTTTGTCGCAGGAGGATGAGGATCATGAAGCGACTCAAAATGTTGCTGCAGCCCTCCATGCTCAACGAGACTCACCTGCAAATCTGAAGTTGCGTCTCTCAACAGATTTGGAGTTGCAAAAACAGACTGTGAGTCGTCTCAACAGCGAACTACAAGAAAAGAACGCGTTTATTGATGACCTAAAGACGGCATTGCGCTCACAAGAAGCCGTGTTTCAGGAGATGATACGGTCCACCGAGCAGCAACGTTTGATGGAAAGGGCTAAAAACGAGTTGGAGAAACAAGTGCTGGTGCTGCAGGCGGAGGTGAAACACTGGGAGAATCTCAGCAAACATAGAGAATCTGAGTATAGAAAGGAGCTAGCAACGAAGCTTGCGGAGTTGCATGAGTCGCATACGAAGGAAGTAGAAGCGGTGCAGGAGGCCTTTGCGCACTACGATGCTGAGATGACAGAGTACGTTTCGAGTCTCTTAAAGGACATTGAACGTGAGGCATGCAGCTGGGGGAAACAGGAACGAGTGCTTCAGCGACAAATAGAAATTCAACAGCAAGAAATTTCGGAACTGACGGGTGCCCTTGCGTCGCGTCGGGTTGTCGTGCCTGATCCCATTACTTCGACTTCTGCTGTCGCCGCTGATGAGGCAAAAAAGGACACCGGAGGGGCTGCTGATGGTTTGGATGGAGATGGCAAGGTGTCGCCATTGCCGCGTGGGCATGAGACAGTGCGAATATCTCAGCGTCCTATCCCGTCTGCGCTCACAATGCCAGCATTGGAGCAACGGTTGGCGTCACTAGAGGAGGGGCGGGCACGGCTGCGGTTGGGTGAAAAGCTGCGCCGTTACGCCCACAGGCGCAGTTATGAAACCGCAGGAGTGTGCTTTGGTGGTGGTGAGACCCGAGAAGGGCAACATGAACGTGACCGATTGAAAGCTGAAGTGGGGGTCGGGGTGTCGTCGCTGTTGGTGTCAGCTGGCGAGTCTCGCACTGTCCGTAGTCGCGCCATTCTCTGATGTGTAAGAAGAGCATACTACACATTTTTGTGTTGTTTTTTTATTGTTAACCTACCCACTTGCCCCTCACCTTTTTTTTTTTCTGAAATGAGTGGTTTTTGTGTTTGTTTGTTTCTTCTCCGCCTCCTCTGCTGCCGCTGCGTCCACCACGAGTGAGGCGTGTCGCTGTTGTGCTCTTCGTGCATTCACACTTTTTTCCTCCCCTTCGCTTTGTGTGTTACGGTCCATGGGGTGCAGTTGAGGAGGCCATTATGTCTCTCTCTTCGTATCACTTGCACTGGTCAGACGCGCTCATCAAACGTGTGGAGGTGCGGCTGCGGCAGGTGCATGCCTCGCTAGAAGAGTTTTACAAGCGTAAGAACTATTTTATTGGTTCCCATTCAACCAGAACTGCCGAGAACGACGAGACGCAGCATCAACAGGAGGACGGTCCCATCAACTCGGTTGGCAGTTTCCTTCTGCGCACGTGTGTGCACTCCTCGCCGTTCTACGAAACTCAGGTGGAACACGGCGTGGGGGCGGATATTGCCCTTAAGATACCGGAGGAGGTGTGCTCGCAGAAGGATATTCATGATGGCCACTACTTGGAGCGACGGCAGGCATTTTTGCTCAAGTTGGAAAAGTTCCTGAAGAAGTACAATGAACAAATGATGAGGGAAACAGCACAAGCGTTCGCAGCAAGGGGAGACGACGATGACGGAGATGAAACGGATAGACCCGAACTGCGGTCGACTGTTCAATGGGACGTTCGACGCGTTCCTGTTGGCGGCGGTTTTGTGAACACAGGTAAGGAGATTCTGCGCATATGTTTTATGAAGTCCAGGCACGGTGCGACCCGGCGGGAGGTGTTTCATGTAGATGTTCACTTACAACCCATTTCCCTCACAGGCCGTATTGCAAGTGCGGCGGCTATTCGCAAGCACCCTTTCTACAGCTACCTTGTGCAGGAAGACGCCCTCATGACGGTGCACCTTCGCAAACTACACGAGCTCTACTCGAAAAATCAAGTGTTGCTACGTGCCACTGTGTTTCTAAAGTGTTGGGCATACCACGTTGGACTCATGTCACGCACCTCGGGACACCCAGAGGGTTTGAGTGGATTTCACATTTCTGCGCTGTTGCTGCGCCTCCTCGAAGAGGGTCTCATATCGCCCAATATGTCGGAAGAGAATGTTGTACGCGCGGTGTGGGTGCAGCTTTCACGTGGGTTCACGCAAAAAGAAAGTTACAGCAACGGCCAAAAGATGCCCATTCCAGCGGCAGAGGAACGTGGTGAAGTGGCGGTGCTCCGCTTAGCAGGGGAAACTATGAATTTGTTTTTCCGTTCATCCGCGGCCTTTTTCCAAAACATTGTTAAAAAGGCCGCCGATGAGGCGCTTCAACTACCACACTTCTCTGAGGTGTTTGTGACAGTTCCCTTTCAACCACTGCAACTTCGGCTGGATATCTGCTTCACTGTAGAGGGCCTCCGAGCGCACTTTGCGGAGGTGGATAGTGCGCCTATTGCAAAGATAACCAGTGCCGCGTGGTCTGCATCAGCGCAGCAGGTACAGGCGATAAAAGAACTTGCTGAGGAGGCACTTGGCACACGCTCCAGTTACGCAACTGTGTGGCGGCGAAGCCATGACTCTGTGTACATTGCAGTGCAGCTGACAACAGAGGTAGAGGGACGAAACCGCCTCACGCGTGGCCCCGTTGTGGAGGATACCGAGGCTGTTGAACGCTTTAACGCCTTCTGGGGGAAAGATGTCACGTCAACGCGGCAGTTCCCAGATGGTGGTATTTACCGCTGTGTGCTGTGGACCTTTGATGAGGACGTTGGTGCCCATACGACCATCGCTCTTTCTGCGGCAACTGTCATGCGCCGGGTGTTGGCGTTTGCCCTGAAAAAGCACCTTTCCCCCACCGCAAAGGTCTCACTGCTTCTTGGCGGTCTGGAAGGGGCAGTGGCGGAACGCGTTGGTGCGGAATGGCGCGATGCCGCCCCAATAATGCAAAAATCATTAATGGAGGCGTGCAGGAAGATTGAAACGATGATAGTAGAGGTTCCACGTGCTGCGCTGCCGTGCAAGATCATATCCTTGGACATCATCGCACCCAGCGAACGTCACACAGCCACATTTCCTATACGGCCGCATCTTGCCCTCACGTACACCACCGATGACCTCACACAGCCAACTTTTGCGGGGCTCACCACAGAACTGGTCATTGAACCGGTTCACGGCGTTCTGACAATTGACGATAAGAATAAGATTCCCGATACACCCGAAGCTATTACCGCAATTAAAGGAGCCATTTGTGCTCAGCTGTCCAAGGTGTTGCAGGAGTACTACGGCGATAACAGGAAACAGTGTAAGACACGCTCAAAGAAGTCTGTGAAAAAGGAGAAAGACACTCCGCACCAACAAACCCAATGTGAAGCTCAAACATTTTGTATACGTACATCCTGTACAAGTCATTCGGTGGATATCATTTACAAGGGATATCTATTTCGTCTTTATATTGCGCACTATCGTGAGGTATCCCTGCTGAGGGCGCTGCAACGCGAATCTGAGGCTGCTATGATTGAACGTAAACTGTTTTGGAGTGTACAACATGCCAAATTTTTGCGTACCGTGGCATTTGGTCACCACACCTATGCCATGGCCGCTCGGTTATCTCAACGGTGGTTGAGTGCAATGCTTCTACTTGAATTTATTCTACCAGAGGCAGTGGAGCTGCTCGTTGCCAACGCATACCTGGGTTCAAGCCCACCAAAGACATCGGTGAGTGGGTTTGTGCGCTTTCTTCAGCTACTTGCCACTCATGATTGGTCAAGTCCGCTAGTGCTACCGTATTCTGTAGATAGTAAGCTGCAAGCAGACACTGCGGAGCTTGTGCGGACAATGGGCGAGCAACAGGGCATGTTTATTGCCTCCCCGTATGCTCCAATGGAAAGTCCATTCACAGCCCATACTCCAAGACCAATGATTATGCACCGTGTGGTGCAGCTGGCGAAAAGCGCCTTGGCGGTGTTGCTGGCCCAGCTTGATGGAAGGGAGATGCTGCGGTCCTTGGAAGGTTCGATCTTCACAACCGACCCAACCGCCTTTGATTTTCACATGGCATTTCATCCGCATCTTTTGCTTCAGCCGGACCGTCTTCTTGTACCTCCCTCTGCCGTTACGCATATCCCTTTGGCAGCGGGAACGAGTGCTGCTAACGGTGCTGCTCTATCGCCTATCCTTGGACCTGTGTCGGTGGGAGAAGCTACGGCATCAGCTTCAGTGGTCCCACTACCTCCACGTATTTGGCAACTGGATGAGCTGGAGGAGGACCGGAGTCGCGTGTATTTGACGGAGCTTGTCGAACGGGAACCCACCGCCCACGTTGTACGAAATTTGCGTATGGTTACGAGGGACCGTTGCATGATATTCTACGATTGCCTTGCACCGCACGGTATTTACATAATCACCATCACACCTTCTCCTATGCGAGAGGTCTGCATGCAACTCCACAACGACATTATTCGCGTCAGTCACGGGGCGCTTCTTCCCTCTTCCTGCTTGTCAGCTGTTGGAGCTGCAGAGAGGCGGAAGGCAAAAGTAGAAAGAAAACCGTCCCCCACGGTTGCCGTGAAATCCACGAGAAGGAAGGCTGCAGCTGAGGTGATCTCACGAAAGAGTTCCGGGAACGAGGTCGAAGAAGCAAGGTCACAGAAGCGACGCCGGACGGATGTTGAAGAGGAAACCGTGGGAATGACGCGGTGCCCCGAACGTCTCCAGGAGCGAAGCCGTCAAGAAACAACGGCACATGCCACGAAGGCAAGGAAGAGTGACCGGACGGCAGGAACCGTAAGCCGGAAAAAGAAGGTAAAATGAACATAATGGAGTCAAGACGACCCCCACTCTGCATACGATTAAACGCATTCGTCGCAGTTGTCGCCATAAATAAATAAAAAAGAAGCTACGATACATCCAAAGACAATAAAACGAAGAGAAGAAGACATGTGCAATGGACTGATGAGTGGGGCAAATAAAAAAGAAAATTTAGAGTGAGCGTAAAAGCGCCACTGTTGGGCAAAAATGAGTAGCTGGTGGTGAGACATTAATATCTGAAAGGGTGTACTAGGCGTGTGTCTCTGTTCTTTTTTATTTTTATTTTATTTTGTTTTTGGTATGCTTGTGTGTTTGGTGTTTTCCTTTTTTTCCCCCCGTTTTTTTTTTGTTTTGCTGTTAGGCGCTCGATGCTGCGGTGGTTTACTCTGCGGCTTCTGCCACAAAAGGGCTTCAACCTGGATCCACGTCGTCTGCCTTGCCGGCCGGAAGGCTTGTCTCGCCACGTGCTTCGCCGCGGGATGCTTCTTGCGGAGTTGGACCGAATCCCTGACGATGCCGGCAGCGTGGCGAAAACGAAGGCAAATGACGTTGTAAACGTGGCGCCATTAACACCATCGTTTGCGTCGGCGTCAGCATCATCATCGGCTCCTCACAGTGACGATTACCTTGTTCCGTCACCGTGTGCTAAAAAACTTGAGGAGGCTTCCATGGCTCTGGACGCATCGTTAAAGCGCACCTTTTCCGTTTCAGGTCATTCATGTGAGGTTAACGCGGGAGCACCATTTGCCTCTTTGGACACACTAAGAGCACAGCAAACGGCACTTCGGGCCTTGTTTGCCGACGCAAAACGCCGCAGTATCCGTATGCGGAAAGACCGGCGTTGGTTACGAGAGGAGCGGCGTGCTTTTCAGCAGTCACATGGACATGCTCCATCAAATAAGGAGGTGAGTCCATTTGTCGATGTCGAGCTTTCTCCTGTGGCGGCGCTGAAACTAGCAAAACACTTGTCGCAGCATTCAAGCGCCCGTGAGACGGTGATTCAGAATATTCTTCTCCAGCAAAGTGTTACAAGGAGCCGACTCGTGCAGAGTGGGGAAAAAACCCTGTTTCGATGCCTTCGCTGCTTTCGTGTGTATGCTGCGCATCCTCGAACACTTCTTCGTGACGAGGTGGGACACAGTTGGATGCAGTATGAGGCTGAGCGAAATAAAGTTGGCATGTCACGGGAGTTGGCACGATGCCCTCGACTCCGTAAGCGGAAATACAGCGTTGGACAACAGCGCAAAGCTCTCGCGGAGGACCCACGCTGTTGCCCGTCCTGTGGCAGCCCAAAGGCGCAGTGGTTTATGGAATATGTGCATCACAGCACCCATGCATGAGACATATTTTTTTTTTTCTACAGTGGTTGGTGTATCTTATTTAGAAAAAAAAAATCCTATTTTTTTTTTTTTGTTACCTTATTTTTTTATGTTAAATATTATTATTTTTGTACATGGCGTATTGTTGTATTATTTTCCGCGTTGTTATTATGGGGCGTCTTTTTTTTTGTTTGTTTGTTTCTCTACCTCTCTTCAATTCATTTGGGAGGGTAATGGCGCGGTCGTGGCGTACGCGTGCACACGGATGGGGTGTGGCTTCCCCAAAGAAGTTGCTGCGCGGTGCTTTCCTGTTCTTGCTTTCTGCAGCCGTTGCGTCTTGGCTGCTTCTAGGGGGTGGCGTTCAGAGCGAAGGGAACAATGAGAGGGGTAACTTACTGGGGAAGGTACTTCACAGGCCTTCTGCACATCATTTTGTCCCCTTGTCCACGAAGCACACGCCTCCACAGGGCTTTTTGCTGGCACACACCAACAAAGTTGCTCCGTCCGTCGTCTCATTGAAAACGTCGTTCGCGGGAAATACAGCTAACGAGATTGTGGTGCAAAACAACCCTGGCACCATCAAGCACGCCATATTCGCGAACAGCAGCGCCGACGGGGGAGCTTTTATCACAAAGATCAAAAGACTTAGCTACTGCCACTACGAGGTTCACAATTTTTGTGTGGATCGGGGGACGTTGTTGTTTTTCCATCACCCGATGCAGGGAACACGCAAGGCTAAGCAGGGCCTGCGCGCATGTAATGAGTTTTCCCGCCATAGCCCATCCATATACATTAAGTATTGGTCCATTGCGCTTTCGAATTCTACGCTTGAACCTCTTCCTGCGCCGCTTAACACCGTCACCAAAGGATGGATTTTGCAGTTTTGGTGTCAAGATCTTTTCCACATGACCCTTTCGCTTCTTCCAGCGTTTCATACCAAACGGGACGTTGGGCAACAAGATGCTGATGTGTACATTCGAATAGCGAGGGGTATACGAAGGAAAGGTGGTTATTGTAACGTTAAACTTGGCGACCCACAGAACTTTGAGAACCCGAGAAACATAAAATACAATCAAGATCATCAATTTCCGTTTGCAGGAAATCCATATTGGCCATTCTACCGGATCTTGACCAGTCGCTCAGAGAAGATTCATCCGCTAAAATCGGGTACAAGTCTGCAAGCCGCGTGTTACCAGCACGGGGTTATTGACAAACGTTACATCAAGAGCATGATGGGTTCGGAGGCACGGAACTATAGTGTCAGTGTTTTGGAAATGATGGGGGTACCGCCTGGTCAACCACGACCTTGCGGGAGCAAATATCGTGCTACAATGATTGACCGACGAGGACGTACACGCCGGCTAACTAACATACCAGATATTGTTCAAATTATGCAAAGTATGGGATTTGATTCCCAGGTCGTGGCCTTTGAGACGCTACCCATTCGCGAACAACTTCGCATTGTCACAATGACCGACCTTTTGATTGGAGTTCATGGAAATGGACTCATGTGGCTACAATTCTTGCCCCCAGGATCCGCGGTGATTGAGCTGGTAGGGGTGTGGTATACACCATACACACTGCTGTGGGGGCACAGCTATTTTCATTCCAAAGATGGGAATAACCCAGAATACAAGCAGCGAGGCGAGTACCACCCATTTGCGCACAACATCACTGAGGTGCGCGAACTTCTGGCGAAAGCCAAAGGGGCTCTTGACCGTACTAGATGTGGCAAAACACCTTTTAATCCGCCAAATGAACAACTTTCCAACTTATACTCTAGTTGTGCACCACACTGTTGACACTGCGCACATGAGAGGCGGAAATAGGGGGTGAGGCGCTCGCGTAGTTGAGGATGTGTTTTTGTCGGTGTTATTTATTATATTTTTTTTCGTGGTATGTATGCAGTGCCCTTCTTTAAAAGCGAAACAAAAACACGTATTATTGTTGTTTTGCGCTTTTATTGGTTTGGTTTGTTTTTCTCAATATGACTTCCTGTTGTTGTTTGTTATTTGGGCAGGCAGCGGCATTCATTCTGGGTTATTAGGTTGCTCCTAATTAAAATTAAAATTAAAATTAAATAGATCCAAACACATAGCGCATTAATATATAAAAAATAAAAATAAATGAGTTCTGCAGATACGTTAGTGAAAGAGAGGTCGGTGCTACCCCAACAGAAGGATATGCTTCTTCGACTCGCCTCGTGTTCGGGAACCACGCTGTTTCTTCTTGTTTGTGGGTCCCGCATCCTTGTGCTACTTGCAATGCTCGTATCATACGCAGTGTTACCGAGGCTACTGAACACGGAGCTCCTTTTAGACACTTCTGGACTGCTGCACAATGATACGGTGGGTCAATGGGCGTTTCTTGACTTTCCTCGTAATTGGGACGGTGTTCACTTCTCTCACATAGCGAACTACGGTTATTCGCATGAGAACAATTGTGCGTTTTTCCCTCTAGTTCCCTGTATCTTTCAAATCTTGTCATGGCTCAATAAACTATTTTTCCTAGCCCCCTTCGCCGTTGTTCCTGTTTCCTTTCAGGTTGCTCTGCTGAACGCAGTGTTAAATGGTGTCTCCGCCATTTTTTTGCGACGCATTACGGGCTTGACTCTCCGACGTCCCGAAACAACTGGGAAGGAGAAGTTTGGTGGAACCTGGCTGGATGAGCTGCCACCGCCACCGCCTCCGCGGCATGGGAGCCGAAAGGAAAAGGACCGAGATGGGGACATCAAGCTGAGGCTGAAACGGGAATTGGGTGCGGTAGTTCTGATGTGGATTATGAGCCCGACGCTTGTGTTTAGTGTGGTCACCTACACGGAGAGTATCTTTTGTTGTTTGACGTTTGCGGGATTGCATTTGCTTTTGGTTTCCTCTGAAGAATGTAGAAAATTTGTTGCCGCAACTGCCGAAGCTGGCGCCGTGTTTTGTTTTTTTTTGGCAGGATGGGCTCGCTCAAATGCTTTTTTGTACGTGGGATTTATGTTGTATCCCACGTTGTTGCAAATATTTTTCTTTGACACGTACCGGGTACGTTACATTCAATATCACGGAAGCTACAAGTTGTGCCGTCGGTGGCCAAGCGCTGGACGCTGTCTGGTGCTATTTATAGAATTTTTAATTATTTGTACACCCTTTCTATGCATGAACTACTTTTGTTTTAGTCGGTTTGCGCCGCTCTGGGATTCCACGACAAGGGTGGCCATTGGTAACCGATTTTGGTCCTTCTACGGATTGGTTCAAAAGCGTTACTGGAATGTGGGGTTTCTCGGGTCTTACACTATGAAAAATTTGCCAAATGTCTTCATTGCTGCCCCTGTTGTATTTTTCACACTTCGAGGACTTGTGCTGTTTTATGTGCTTCCGGCATTTGCCAAGGCATCCACCTCATTATCCAATGAGGGTGCTCGACGCAGCAGTGAAGGCAGGCACAATAAGAAAGGTGGGAGTAAAATATTATCTTCTTACTTCTCCTTGTTAGGGTGTCTTGTGAAGGTCTCGGTTCAATCGGCGAACATGGCGTATCTTGTGATCTTGATTTTGTTTGGGGTTTCTATGATGCATGTAAATGTAGTGAATCGTTTCATTATGTCCTCCCCCGCACTGTATTGGATTTGGGCTCGACAGCTTGTGTGGGATCCGTGGGGAGGTTGCACAATCGTGATGCTCCGCTTTTTTGCAGTGTGGACTTGTATTGGTATTCTATTTTTCCCTAATAGCATGCCATGGACATAATTGACTAGGGACCTCATTCTTTTCTGCATGCTCTCTCTCCATTTATTGATGTTTTCATGTGTGAGTGTGCTTGTCATCACAGTGACGAAGGACGACTAGATGTGCGTGTTATTATTAGTATATGTTTTTTGTTCCAAATAACCTTCATCTATTTTGATTTTGTATTTATTTGTTTTTGCTGTTATATATGTGAGTGTTTTTTGCTTCTATTTTAATGTATCTTATGTTTTTGTATTGCATCGCTTGTGAATATTTGTTTGCTTATTTGATTGGTTTGCCTTTCTAGTAGTAGTAGTTGTTTTTTTTTTTACGTGGCGTGAGCAGGTGCAGGCTCTGCCCGTAGGGTTGTGTTTTTTGAGGAAGGATGAAGCAGGCTCTTGGCGGTCGGAAAGTAAAAGGAACAGCTAAGAAGCGTGTGACTCTAAACTTGCCTGGAACCCGTTCCGAAGCACTGGCGCCCGTGCCTCCCTCGGAGATCCGGGATGGCGGCAGTCGAGCCAAGGGCTTCCCTGCAAGAAGAGCGCAAACGAACAGTAGAAGACGTGTGCCGTCGCGGCTTGGGCCGGCGGATTCAACTGTTTCCGTGGCGCACGGGAAGTGTCGTGGGACACCACCGATGGAGGGCTCCGTGTATGGAACGCCACCAAGGGATGGTATTTCTATGTTAGGCGTGTCCTTTTTTTGTAGCTTATTTGCTGCTAGCATGCGACGCACAATTGTCCGATACCGCCAGCGGGTGGTGTGGGAAATGGTGAAGAAACCACAAGCGGCTTTTTTGATACAAACCGCATGGCGCAAACACCAGCAACATCGTCGGATGCAGCTTGAGGTTTTATCAAGAGTGCTTGTCCCCTTTCTGTATCGGAAACTGAGACGTATTCGCGCGGCGAAGGAAAGATCCGCTTTTTTGCTTCAACGCGTTTTTAGATCACAAAAAGAGCGACATTTTATGCATTGGTTGTACCAACAAATGAAGCGTGGTCGAGCTCTTGCTTTGGTGCGTCGGTGCTTAAAGCGGTACGTGGCAAGACGGTATGTGGCTTTTCTGGCACTGCAGCGCGATGAGCGGGTGGTGTGTGAGGAGCGCTGTGTCATTGCTTCAATCCGCATCATCCGTGAAGAACGCGAGGAACTACTTTGGATTTTTCAGTTTATGAAAACAACTTCAACGATTTTTACACCATTGGCGGTAACGGACGTATGCGGACGGGAAGAGGGCCACAATACTGCATTCTGTACCCTTCCCCCGCTTTTGAGGAAAGCGCCTGAGGCCCATTCAGCTCGCTCCTCACCTTTCCCGGAGTCGTCATTTGGGCAAGGGGCCCTGCTGGAAGCAAAGCCGTTAGGTACAACTCGTGTAGGTGCCGAAGGTGAGTTCTGCAGCCCTAAACGACAAAACAGCAGTAGCGAAATACCCTCGGTGGGTAAAGGTGATACACTTTCATGGACCTCCTTGTTGCACAATGAAGAGGGCGCGCGTCAGCTGGTGCGGGAACTCTTTGCCCTCAAGGCGCCGCAGTACCCTCTTTCGCGAACGGGGCTGCGGCGGGGGCTCTCCAGTGGGCGTCGTGAGAAGGTGGTTGCGGATTCCGTCACTTCTCAGGATAGTCACACCTCGAGGAACGAAGTACATTGCTCGTGGTGGTTGAGTGGGTTGGCCCGAGGAAGAGGGACCTCTGCAGAAGGAACAAGGCATGTGGGTCTCGACCAGGAGTCTTCCCAAGCAAAACTGCCGATAGATGACTCAGCGACCTCGGTAAATCAACTGATGAACGCTTTTATTGAGCTTCTCGTATGCACAGAGTCCACAGAGCGCAAGGCACTGGAGATGGATCTTCAGAGCCGCCACACGGATATTATGAAAAAGATGGGTCATTTTGTCACTACCATGCAAGCCTCCATTGTCGCCCCGCCGCTCTACCATTCGCTCCTTTCCACGCTGGGGGAGCCGTGGGTGGTGCGTCGGGCAGAGCTGCTTTTTCGTGAAGAATATGAGGCACGATTGAAAATTGTGGAAGAGTACAACGTGACACCGCTCCGATTTTTAAACCGTCCGCTTCTTAACCCGGCGGCAGAGGAGAGGCGGCAGCGGTTGCAGGAGCGTCTGCGGACAATAAAAAGGAGAGAAAGAGGAAGGAGAGAAAACGTTGCTGCGGCATCTCCATTGCCACTTGCTACCATCGTTGCGAGCACGTCGGGGATGGATGAGAAACAGACCACCACGCGTTGTTTTACGGATATTTCCGTCCCTGCCACGTGCGTGAGCCGAGATGTCACTGCCGAAGCATCGACGTTGAAACTTGTATTTCCGACTACGCAATTTGGGCTTCCACAACCACCACCGCCGTCGTCCCCGCCTCAGAAGGCGTACGACAACGCCAGAGTGTCCAGCACTCCCTTGCCAACTGTTGACGCAAGTTCTGGGCGACGAATACACAGACACGGCAGCTTACTCCTCACCGTGGGAAGCCCTGCGTTTTTACATGCCGCGCCGACAGAGTCGGTGCCAATCACTAGCCGCGCCAATATTGGGACGGCGCAACATGATGCTTTTGCGATTGGCAGAGGTGGTGCGCTTCAAGAAACTTCATTAGTGCGTGCATCACCCACTCCTCTCGACACTCTCACGTGCCCTACGCTTCTGCTTCCTCCCATAGTTGGTTGCCAACACAAGAATAATACAGTCACTGAAATTGAAAACGGTATTAGTATGACAGAACTTCAGTCGTGCCATCCAAGTCAATGCCTGCATTTGGCCATCCCCCCATTAGACACCGAAAGCCTGGGGAGTGCGTTGCTAAAGAAGGCCGCGCCTACTGCTCCAGATATCTCCAGTGGTGGCGTAGATACCACAACAATGCAAAAGAGCTGGGAACTTGGGATGCACGCCAGCGGCTGTGGGACACCACGCAGGGCACCCATTCCACTCCTACTCTCTTCCACAAGGTCACAGCGCGACTACATGTTTGAACTCCCACGCCACTCCTTTCTTCTTGAGAAGGATTTCGTTACGGGCAAGGAAGGTGGCGCTGATTACGTGCGAAGAAGCCGTTTGTGCTCGTCTCCAGCTCATCCCACCACAGGGCTTGCGGGCGTTAACGGGTCTCCAAGGCCCGTGCAGTTAAGCTCGTGGATGGGACACTTTTTTGATTTTAAGTTGCAGACCGGTCATAGCCCAAACGCAAGGAGGCTGCGAAAGCAGTTGTCTGAAACATCCAACCTGAGTGTTGCCAGTTAGTTACTTGGGAAACTGGGTTTTCAGAGAGAGAGAGAGAGGAGGAGGAGGAGGAAGAAAAAAAAACTGGAAGGGGGAGGGGAGGGGGTGCTACATAGACACACCTCCCTCCCCCCATATGTAATATCAATGTACAGTACGCATTCCAATCTATCTTCTTATTCAACATCTTTTTTTTTTTTTTTGTTCACTCTGTACATGTGTTTCACCGTTACATTTGAAGAGTTGTTGATTTTCCGTTGGGTGAAGTGGTGAAGCAAAGAAAATGCAATGTATCCTTCTCCTCTCCATCTACGTGGGCGTGAACGAGGCCCCCGTCTGTCTGTATATTTATTTATTTTATTTATATATATATATCCTTCTCATTAACTTTTATTTTGTTTTTACTTGTTGGAAATAGAGAAGGGAAGAGGGACGTGTTTTTAGGCTGCACGGGAAAGAGATGGTGCGGCGTCGCGTTGGTGGGAACTCGCGTGTGCTTCGCAAAAAGAAACTTAAACTATCCAAGAGGGCCTCCACTTCAGGTGATATTTCCGCGGTGGTCGCTGCAGCTGTCGGTGTGAAGAAGATCACGCAGCTGCGACTTAAAAAGTCGGGTGGTCGGGCGGCGTCAGGAAAGCAACGGGTTGCCGCACTCGAGGCGTTGAGAAAACAGCGCAGTCAGCTGCTGAAACAACAGGCCGCTGAGCGCATGGTGCTAAAAGAGCACACAAGAGGGTTGGAGACGCGTCGTCAGCGGATACGCAAAGGGGAGAACGCGAAGATGGAGCGGCGGGAGCTGGGGAAGTACATCCGTCAGCTAAAGGAGGAGCAGAAGAAGAAGCATCAGTCGGAACTCGCCGTCATTGAGGAGGCGGTGAAGAAAAACGGCGGGAGGAAGGGATACGACATGAAACGTGACGCCGACGAATGGGAAGACGTCGAGGATGATGCGGAGGATTTTGATGAGGATGAACTGCAGAACATGTTTGCCCACTTGACCACCTAGCGATGATGCTTGTGTGAGGCCCCGCGTCTTTTTTGTTCCCCCCTTTTTCGTTTCTTCTGTTTTTTTTTGTTTTTGTTTTTTTTCCGAGGAGGTGTGGAGATGACCCATTCATTCTCGCATGCTGAGTGACGCTGCAGCGCTAATGAACTGCCAAAGAAGGACGCCGTGTGACGCCGATGTGACGAGGTAAGTGCCGATTAAACGCTATAGAAGTATCCCAAACAGAAAGCAGCATCAATGCCAACAGCAGCAAACCCAACGCTTAAAAGGGGACCATTCCTATTGGTTGAGAAACAACTTGCCACATTCATGCGCCCTGTCTTTTCTTCCCCGGCCTCTTGCCACAGTGCATTGTAGGGAGTAACCATAAATTGTAGCATTAATTGAGTTATTTTGTGAACGATTCTTGTAGCATTTATTTGAGGTGATGTCGTCCGTGGTTGCTTCAGCCTCGGAGGCTGCTTCTGCCTGCAAAGCAAAGATGCAGGCGGCGGGTGTGAGTGAGGCGTGCATCCGTACATTTTTGGCCCAACACGCCGTTATTAGCAAAGGAGAAACAGGCGACATCCCTGAGAGCAGTATATGTCCTGTAGAGTCTCTTGACGCACTTGAGCACCTCACCGCGCCTGTGGACCGCTCTCTTCTTAAGCACGTGGTGTTACTGAAGCTCAACGGTGGCCTTGGAACGGGCATGGGGTTGCATACAGCTAAAAGTCTTCTTCCCGTCAAGGACGGCAAAAACTTCCTTGACTTTACTGTACTGCAGGTGGAACATCTTCGTAAGGCGTACAGTGACCACCTACACTTCATGCTGATGGACTCGTTTTCCACCTCCTCTGACACGAAGGCGTACCTACAAAAATACCCATGGCTGTCCAACACCTTTGATGCAGAGGTGGAACTGATGCAGAACCAGGTACCAAAAATTTGTCAGGGCAATTTTTTCCCTGCTACATATGAAGCGGACCCCTCGTGCGAGTGGGCCCCACCGGGCCATGGAGACCTTTACACAGCACTCTATGGCAGCGGTAAGCTGGATGATTTGCTTTGCAGTGGATATAAATATATGTTTGTTTCCAACGGTGACAACCTGGGGGCAACGCTGGATGTGCGTCTCCTCGCGTATATGGAGGCACACCAGTTAGACTTTCTTATGGAAGTTTGCCGGAGGACTGAGTCTGATAAAAAGGGTGGCCACATTGCGTATCAAACTGTCTTTGATGCGGGTGCGACGACGCCACGGCGCCGGTTTGTCCTTCGTGAGTCAGCGCAGTGTCTGAAAGAGGATGAGGCGTGCTTTCAGGACATTGAGAAGCATCGCTTTTTCAACACGAACAACTTATGGTTGAATCTTGTGTCCCTTAAGAAAACAATGGAAAGCCAGGGTGGGATACTCCAGTTGCCTGTGATTCGCAACGCAAAGACGGTGAACCCAGTGGATAGCACCTCGACAAAGGTGTATCAACTAGAGACGGCGATGGGCGCAGCCATTGGGTTGTTTGAGCACTCCGCAGTTGTGTTGGTCCAACGAGAGCGTTTTGCGCCTGTGAAGACGTGTTCGGATTTACTTGCGCTGCGGTCCGATGCTTATGTTGTCACGGAGGATCAGCGGCTTGTTCTTTGTGAAGAGCGAGCTGGAAAGCCACCGATAATTGTGCTCGATAACCAGCACTACAAGATGATCACTGGATTGGAAACGCTGGTGAGGGGAGGTGTGCCATCACTGCGACAGTGCACAAAGCTTACCATTCAGGGACCCGTGGTGTTCGAGAGTGGCATTGTGGTGAAGGGCGATGTAACGATACGCAACATGACGGGGAAGCCGCTCACCATTCAGCGCGACCGCGTGCTTAATAATGAAGTAGTGGAGGCGTAGGAGGAGTTTCATCAGGCCGTGAGACCGAAATTGATTGCGCCTTCACAAAAATAAGCGAAGAGGGGTGAGAGAGAGAGAGAGAGAGAGAGAGAGAGAGAGAGAAGAA